>NW_020454206.1:2408397-2562779 GCF_003342845.1 Nothoprocta perdicaria
AAAAAAAAAAAAAAAAAAAAATCTGGAGTAAAATTTTGGAGACATAGCTTTTCTGCTTTTTTTGTTTATGACCTGGTCTGTCATTATGCATGTCTATAGTTCTCTCTCAGATAGATTTGAGTCTGATCTGCCAAAGGGACCAGAGTCAAGAACTTCCTACAGCATCTTGTTTGCAATGTAAGATGCATCTTCCTTTGGCTTTATTGCAGCTTTTGCTTTAATTCTTTTCCCTTTCCTTATAAAAGCATATCTTCATCAGAACATTAACCTCAGGATGTAAACTAGGGGAGAAATAATAGCTTAGATTACAAATACACTGCTTTCCCTTTTTATCTTCCTCCCCACACAACCCCGTTTACTCATTGGCATGACCAAGTTGAAAGATTCATATGTTATTTACTGAGCTACAGTCAGACCCATGTTTACCCAGAAGTATTTACTACATGCTCTCACAGTGATAAAATGTCTGAAAGGATTTTTCTTTACTATTAGAAAGCAATATTAGAAAGATCCATTTTAAGAAAGAGGCAAAGCATTAACAGCTTTAAATTGAAAAAAAAAAAAAAAAAACTTTATTAATTCCTGAAAAAGTTTAAACAGGAATGTGGTCTATTATACAGCAAAGTTAAATTTAGATGTGGTTACTATTGAAAGCTGTCACTTTACAAAGAAATGCACATTTCTCTGCCAGGAAGGAGCTGATTTCCTCGTTTAACCTTTATTTTTAATGAGAACCCATTTCCCATAAATAACAGCAATTATCTCTCCAAAAACCTGTTCCACCTTGATTTTCAAAGCAGCAAGTTTTATGCACATACAATATCTATGCATTTTATATATTTCTATTTCGAATTAAAACATTTCACTTGCAATAACTACGAAATGTAGGTTAAAATGTAGCTCTGATCTGAATAATGTTTGATCGTATTGAGAGTTTATTTTGACAAAAAAAAATACAAACTGTCAGAGAAAGTATCATAATAAATTTGCATAAAGGAAAGAAAATAAACATAATGCAGGAAAAAAAGCACAAAGAGAAGAAAAGATTAAGAAGGAAGGAAAATAACAACTAATATTTAGATTGTTGTGATTCTGACTGATTTAGGACACTGTTCTACACTTTGATTCTCTCTAATTTATCTGCTTGGAAATGAATTAGTCTTCCTTCAGAAATATTTTAAATAAATAAATAAAACTAGTGTAGAACTAATATAGGGGATAAAACTTTTATGATTTGTTTGATTTCTTTTCTGGACTTGTATCTGGAGCTCTCTCTCTCTTTCTCTTTCTCTTTCTCTTTCTCTTTCTCTTTCTCCTTCTCCTTCTCCTTCTCCTTCTCCTTCTCCTTCTCTTTCTCTTTCTATTCTTCTCTCATTCTTCTTTGGATTGGCACTTTGATTTTGCTCACTACTGTTCTTTTTTCTTTTTTTCCCAAAGCTTTCAACTGGTAATGAAATTGGTGTTCATCTTCACCACTCACATCTATCTATTTCCCCCATGTTGTGAGTTAAGTTAGTCTGTTAAAATCTCTGTGTCCTATTCAGGAACTCACAGAAATTATCCAGGATATACATTCTTTCTCTTGTTTGTTAATCGATTATTTTAAGCTTCTGAAACATTGTTTGCATATCAGTGTAAGAATAAATGTACATTCAACCACCAACTCCCAGAAATATAACACACGCTGTCATTTTGAAAAGTTTTTCAAACTTTTTCATATTAAAGAAAAAAAAACCCTATATATATTATAATTATTTATATAAAAATAAATTTTATTTATAATTATATATATTATATATTATATATTATATATTATATATTATATATTATATATTATATATTATATATTATATATTATATACAGAATCACAGAATCACAGAATATTCAAGGTTGGAAGGGACCTCTACAGATCATCTAGTCCAACCTTCCTGCTCAAGCAGGCACACCTAGAGCATGTGGCACAGGGTGGCATCCAGGCAGGTTTGGAAGACCTCCAGAGCAGGAGACTCCACAACCTCCCTGGGCAGCCTATTCCACTGCTCTGTCACCCTAACAGTAAAGAAGTTGCTCCTCACCTGGAGACGGAACTTCCTGTGCTCCAGCTTATGGCCATTACCCCCCGTCCCATCGCTGGCCACCAATGAAAACAGCTTGTCCCTTTCCTCCCTGCATTCTCCCTTCCTGAACGTATAGATATTAATCATGTCCCCTCTCAGCCTTCTCTTCTCCAGAGAAAACAGGCCCAGCTCACTTACTCTCTCCTCGTACGAGAGATGTTCCATTCCCTTAATCATCTTAGCCGCTCTCCACTGGACCCTCTCGAGAAGCTCCACATCCCTCTTATACTGGGGAGCCCAGAACTGCACAGAGTACTCCAGGTGAGGCCTCACCAGAGCTGAGGAGAGGGGCAGAATCACCTCCCTTGACCTGCTGGCAACACTCCTCCTGATGCAGGCCAGGATCCCATTGACCTTCTTGGCCACGAGGACACACTGCTGACTCATGGTTAACTTGGTGTCAACCAGGACTCCCTGGTCCCTCTCCATGGAGCTGCTCCTCAGCAAGTCGAGGCCTAATCTGTACTGATGCCTGGGGTTATTTCTTCCCTAGGTGCAGGACCCTGCACTTATCCTTATTGAACCTCATGAGGTTCTTCTCTGCCCAATACCTGACTATTTGCTGCTCTTACAAGGTAGTAATACATTTTTCTTCATGAAGATCAACAGGGAGAAAAGAAGCATTGAAAGCTTTCATGTGATTCCCATCGGAAATACTTGTTCTCTTTCCATATGTTCTGAACAGCTGCCTGTTTTGGAGACTTGCTTTCAAATAGCTCAAACTATGTACAAAATTAAGGAGGAAAAAAGAAAACAAGGGAAGGAAGGGAAAGAAGGGAGTATGGAAGGACAGAAGGATGGAAGGACAGAAGATTAGCTTTTGCTATGCTATATGATATTGCTAATGAATAATTTATGGGATTTTTTGACAATTCTTGATTTTTGGTGCAATATCACGCACTGCTTCTTTTGCATTTGTCTATGTCTTATTTCAAATTCTGGTTTCATAGTATTTTCAAATGGATAAAAATTCCATATTTACACTGGGAGATATGAGCTAAGAAACAATAATCATAAGATTTTTTTATTGCTGAAGGTGTTTTCTTTTTTCCTTTCTCTTTAGTCTTTCTCCCCTATAATTAGTTATCTTTTATGAGAAAATACTCTGATCTCTATAGATTTCTCATAGATCAATTTGGTAATCTTCTCCTTTTTCTCTTACATCTACCATAGTGTTGTGCTACTTTTATGTACGTAGCTTTTTGTACACAATAATAATAATTATATATTTTTATTTTGTCCCACTAGTTGTGTTATAATTTAATGCCTAATTACATATTTTCTTATTTGTTTGCACTGCATTTTTAGCATGTAGATGTTACTTATCGAATATTTTATTTTCATAATGACAACTTGATTTCCAGGCCATCAAAATTTTTGAACCATTCTAAATCCAGAATGCATATATATGTTTGTTTATCTATTGCTTTCATTATCTTTTGAGCTATTTTAGTTTAGAAGATTGCAAAGATAAATTAAATTCCTACAAGTATCTCAAATGAGAGAAAGTTTTAGTGGGAATCCACATTTTGTCTGATGCCATCCTGAGACTGGGAGCTCTAAATGCAGATATCTTCAGATATTCTGGAAGTATGAACTCCATTCATAGCCAATAGACAGATATTAAATAACATACAGACAATATGTCACCAATTCCAAAAGTAGACGCTCAGTTTATCAATAGACATCTCAAATACTGCCTTAATCTGAACTGACTCATACCTCTGAGAATCTGTGTTTCATTTGAAGGATTTTTTTCCTGGAACTCTCAATCAACCACAAGAAAAAAAAAATGCCAAAGATAAGATTTCTTGATTTTTTTTTTTTTTTGTATAACATATTTTTCTATTTTATTTTACTTTTATTTTTCTCTCTCTCTCTCTCTTTTTTTTTTTTTTTTTTTTTTTTTTAATTTGGTGATTTTTTTCACTGGAAAGCATGCAGTCAGTGAGAATTAGTGTTCTGGTATTTACTTCAGTAACCAGAGGCTAGATTTTTCATTTCTGAAGAAGTGGATGATGTCTGAAGAAGTGGATGGACTCCATAATCCATCCAAGTGGAGGAAGCTTCATAATCAATGTCTCCAGTCTTCTTGAAGCATTTTAAGTATATTATATGCTGGAACAATCTAGGTGTTTGGAGTGTGTTGATGATAACTTCCTGAAATACAAGGTACTAAGGAAATGAACAAGGTCAATCAGATCATTTCAGTCCCTGGAAAGGTAATATACCAATAATTTTGATTCTGTATGATTACATGATTCTTTCAAAGCATATGTAGCATATGTCCTACGACAATAAGGTGTTTGGGAGCAGTCAACCTGAATTTAAAAAGTGGCAGTCGTGCCTCACCCAATAAATAGCCTTCAACTTTGAAATGACATTCTTAATAAGGGAAGAGCAGTGCTTGTCTTTATATTGGTTATAGCACAGCTTTCCTCACCATTTCCAGTAACATGCTCACTGACACTTTGATATAAATATAGTCTAGTGGGTGGTGAGGTGCGTTAAAAACTAGCTGAACTGCTGGGCTTCAAGGGCTTTGATAAGTTGCATGAAATCCAGTTGAAGAGCAGTGACTAATGGTGTGTCTCAGGGGTTGACATTCAGGCCAATACTTTTAATATCTTCTTGACTGGATGATGAGACCGAAGGTATCCTGAGCAAATTTACAGATAATACAAAAGTGGAAGGAAAGGCTGATGCCTTCAGATTAGAGAACTGGTGATTCTGTGAACCTATATTTGGTTTTGGAGGTCTGAGGAACAGGCACTAACATTGCAGCTGTGCTAGTTTCAGTGACAAGTTGATGGTTTCAGGAGAAAATTATAAAGATTTACAGCTCTTCATCTGACCAAATCAGAAAGAGCACATTTGTCTAAATCCATAAATGATATGAATGCCAGGTAAATGATTTGAATGAACACTTAAGGACACTTAAGGATCTAGGACATCTGTCTGTTCATCCTATTAATGTTTTTTATTTTATTTTTCTTTTTCTTTTAATAAATGGAAATTCTTTCTGTAGAAAAACCCAAAGACTGAATTCTATGTTTTTTCTCTTGTGTATTGTAACTTTGATCTCAAAAGATTTATTATTTATGCCTAAAATGTAACAGGAGGGATAAAGAATACTTCACTTTCTCACTTTGTTTATAGATGTGTTTAGATCACAAAAGCCTATTTTAAAGATTAATAAATCTTTAAAACTTTGCTGCAGTTTAATGGGGGAGGGGAGGGCAAAAATTTGGGAAGAGATGAATCCCCTTGCATTCTAGCTGATCCTCAAAGGTTAGAGGGACTGGGAGCAACTGTACTCATCTCTTAATAGGAATAATGAACACCGTACCAGCTATACATCCGACTCTGGCAGTATGGGGTTCACGAACAGCCTGCTGTTTGTTGGTCTGATTGCCTTCAAAACAAGTAGTCAAGTTCACGAATAGCACAATTTATTCAAATGCAACATTTAGAGAACAGGTTTTGGATGTCAGTGTAGGAAATTCTCTACTACAGTGTGGGGTCCTTAGCTAGTGCCTAGTGTACAAATGTGCAATCATCACTCACCGCAGAACATGGGAGAGGGCTCTCAGTTTTGAGGAGTGTCCTCAGGCGATGTCCTGACCAGAGGGAGAAAAAGGGTTCAGCCTGTAGACTGATCTTCCTTTTTCCCTTCATTCTTCCTTCCTTTCCTTCTTCCTTCCCTTCTTCCCTCCTTCCCTTCTTCCTCATTCTTTTTTCTTCCTCCTTTTCTTCTTTCTTCCTTTCTTCATTCTTCTTTTCTTCCTTACTACTCTCCTTAGTTCACCTTTTATATATTTTCTTTTACATTTAGGTGCATCTTGAGAGACACTAGTTGAACACACTTTTGTTATTGATTGTTAATTGAAAATCTACAGAGCATGCTCAGTGAAGAGCAGCATTTCTTGGAAGCAGATAACTTCTAGGATGGGGTTGTGTATTGGTATTATAGTGAGATGAGAATGAGGAGAAATTTAAGCAAAGTCAATCGGAAAGGACTGATCTGCCAGCATTGTTGGCCCACCATCAGATATCTTATCGTAGTGTGTGACTTATCAGCTGCATGGTTCAACCAGGTTGCCATCTCTACAGGGGGTATAACAGAGTATGGCCGCAATGTCTTCCCTCCGCTCCACCCTCAAACTGCATGGCACCATCGGGCTACCACCTCTACAGGGAAGTGAACACAGTTTGGCCATGGTGTTTACATTCTGCTCCACTCTTTTTTTACTGTTATTGGTGTGGACTAGGAGGGCAGACCGTGTTGCCAAGGGAATCGTGGAGAAGTAGATTCCATACAAACCAACTTTTCTGGAAGTCTTAAGTATCTCTCACCTCAAACAAGCCTCTGTAATGCCATAACTTCTGTTAGGCCCTAGTTTTTCTCTAATTTCGCCTTTCTCATGCAATTCTCTCTCAATTTTCTATTGATGGAAAGATAACACAGTGAGGCACAAACGGTCCTGGATGTTTCTACAGTGAAAACGTTTTGACGCAGGTTGTGGAGGAGCCGACAAGGAGAGGTGATCTACTGGACCTCATACTAACAAACAGAGAGGGACTTCTTGGAGATGTGAAAGTGGGGCAGCCTTGGCTGCAGCGATCATGAGCTGGTGGAGTTCAGGATCCAACGAGGAGGAGGCAGGGCAGTAAGTGGCCTTGCGGTCCTGGACTTCGGGAGGGCCAACTTTAGTCTCCTCAGAGACCTGCTGGGAAAGATCCCATGGGCTAGGGCTCTAGAAGGAAGAGGGGCCCAGGAGAGCTGGTTAGTTTTCAAGAGGAACTTCCTCCATACCCAGCATGGATCTCTGTGTGTAAGAAGTCATGCAGAGCAGGCAGGAGACCTGCCTGGATAAGCAGGGAGCTCCTGGCAAAACTCCAACAGAAGGAAAGAGTACACAGAATGTGGAAGAAAGGATAGGCCCCTTGGGAGAAATACAGGAACGTTGTCAGGGAATGCAGGGACTCAACAAGGAAAGCTAAAGCACATTTGGAATTAAATCTGGCAAGGGATGTTAAGAGTAACAAGAAAAAATTCTTCAAATATATCAACAACAAAAGGAAGGTCCGGGAAAATGTGTGTCCACTAGTGAACAGGGTGGGTACCCTGCCTGGTTACGGAAAACATGGAGAAAGCAGAGCTGCTGAATGCCGCCTTTGCTTCTGTGTTTGTCAGGGACAGCCCTCTAGAATCTCAGGCCTTAGGGACACAAGAAGTGAGCTGGAGAGAGGAAGGCTTTCCCTGGGTAGAAGAAGAGTGGGTCACAGAGCTCCTAAGAAAACTCGACATCCACAAATCCATGGGCCCTGATGGGATGCACCACAGGGTGTTGCGTGAACTGGCAGATGTCATAACCAAGCCGCTCGCCATCATCTTCGAAAGGTCCTAAAGAATGGGGGAGGTGCCGGAGGACTGGAAGAAAACCAACGTCACTCTGGTCTTCAAAAAAGGCAAGAAGGAGGACCCGAGCAACTACAGGCCAGTGAGCCTCACCCCCATCCCTGGAAAAGTGATGGAACAGCTCATCCGGTCTGCTGTCTCCAGACACGTGGAGGAGAAGAAGATGCTCAGGAGTAGCCAGCATAGATTCACCAAGGGGAAATCATGCTTGACTAATCTGATCACCTTCTATGATGGAGTGACTAGCTGGATAGATGAGGACAGAGCAGTGGATGTCATGTGTCTGGACTTCAGCAAGGCTTTTGACCCCGTCCCTCACAGCATCCTCCTGGGCAAGCTCCAAAGGTGTGGGATAGATGAGTGGACAGGGAGATGGATTAGGAAATGGCTCGGTGGCAGGGTGCAGAGAGTGGTAGTCAGTGGCTCAGAGTCTAGTTGGAGGCCTGTGGTTAGCAGTGTCCCGCAGGGGTCTGTCATGTTCAACTTATTCATTAACGACCTGGATGAAGGGATGGAGTGCTCCCTAAGCAAGTTTGCTGATGATACCAAACTGGGAGGAATAGCTGATAGCCCTGAGGGCTGTGCTGCCATCCAGAGGGACCTGGACAGACTGGACAACTGGATAGTGAGAAACTTCATGAAGTTCAACAAGGGCAAGTGCAGGGTCCTGCACTTGGGGAGGAATAACCCTGGACACCAGTACAGATTAGGGGTGGACCTGCTGGAGAGCAGCCCSGCAGAGAGGGACCTKGGCATCATGGTGGAYRACAAGWTGACCATGARKSAGCAGTGTGCCCTSGTGGCCAAGAAGGCCAACGGGATCCTGGGGTGCATTAAGAAGAGCATCTTCAGCAGGTCAAGGGAAGTGATCATCCCCCTCTACACAGTCCTGGTGAGGCCACATCTGGAGTACTGCGTCCAGTTCTGGGCTCCCCAGTACTAGAGGGATGTGGAGCTGCTGGAGAGAGTCCAGCACAGGGCTACGAGGATGATCAGGGGCCTGGAACATCTACCATATGAGCAAAGGCTGAGAGAGCTGGGACTGTTCAGCCTGGAAAAGAGAAGGCTGAGGAGGGACCTGATCAGTGTCTATAAATACCTCAAGGGAGGCAGTGAGGAGGAGGGGGCTGACCTCTTCTGAGTGGTGGCCAGCGGTAGGACAAGAGGAAACAGCCAGAAACTGAAGCATTGGAAGTTCCACAGGAATTTAAGGAAAAATTTCTTAACAGTGAGGGTGACAGAACACTGGAACAGGTTGCCCAGAGATGTTGTGGAGTCTCCTTCTTTGGAAATCTTTAAAACCCGCTTGGATGCAGCCCTGTGCCATGTGCTCTAGGTGACCGTGCATGTACAGGGGATTGGACTAGATGACTTCTGGAAGTCCCTTCCAACCTTAAGCATTCTATGATTCTATGATTCTATATGAGATACCACCTGCTGAAAACACATTAACTCATCATCTGGGTAATACACAGATGATGTAATAGATATATCATAAAATAAGAATTTTCTTAATGTCAGTCAACTAGTATATTTCAGTATTTCATTTGCCATCAAATTTGTGCTAATCTCATATAGTACCTTTAATAGACATAAAAAAAATAAAAATAATAAAAAGGTTGACTAAATTTTAGGTCTGCAATATTGATTTTTTTCTGCTACCTGCATGCTATTTTGGCCTTTGATGTTTTATTATGTTTAATATTAATTTCATTGTGAACTTAGCCGCATTACTTCCTACTGGCCTTTTAGTAGTTTCTATTGTATGAAGCATTTTCCTTTTTCTAATCACTGTATTTCATGATTCTAGGTTCCTGTACGCAAAGAGATTAACTTATTTTGATCTGGACAGGGCCCATATCCTTTCTTTTAGTGGCTGTTACATCAGACTTCTCAGAAAGCAAGAAATAAGGAAATTAGTGTGTGACTAAGTTTAAGGTGAAAATTAGCTATTTTGAAATACAAATCTCTGATAAATGCTACAAAGATTTATGGTTAAATTTATAGGCAACACAGATGGTACTTGATGACATTTTATGTCTAGGGGAAGGGCATCCTTTTTTTATACACTAAAACATTAACTTTTATAGGTTTACTATTAGTTGCAGAACATAACACTCCACTGTATCGGCAGCAAGTGCATCTTCAAACTGACCGTTAAATCTTTTTGGTAGCCTGGAAGATCTTCCAAGTATGTACTGCATTTTCAAACAAACTGCATTTTCTTTTTTAATAAAGAAGTTAAAAAGCATGAAATCTATGTGTAAATATTGAAGGAAAACAGTGTCTAATCTCAAGCTAAAGTACATTTTTATTCTTGAGCTTGAAAATTTTGTGTGAATTTTTGCATATATATGTTTGTAAAGGAAAAAATCTTTTAACAAAGTAAAAACTTTGAACTTGAAGTAAGTTCACGATTTTGTTAAGCAATTCTTAAGGAACATGGGACACGCATATGACAAATCATTTTTGAGAACAAATATTTTCCTTGTCTAAAGATCAAACCGAACATCCCAAATAGTCTTCTGTGGAAGGTATATTATGTCACTTTTTGAAGAAACTTTGCTTTTTAGACTCATTATAGGGCATGTTTTCTAATATGAAGTCAGTAAAACACATTATTTAGGGGCCCATTTCCAAAATAGAGTCAGAATGTAGATGATGTTCCAGTTTCCAACAAAATGAGAAATGCTCAGCATCTCAGTTATGTGCCAAAATTAGATGTAATTTTCAATTTTTTTGCTCACATCCATCTTCATTTTTTTGACCACAGATTTGCCACAAACTCAATGATTACATCTGTATTATCATGCTTCAGTGAAAACTGAAACAAACTACAGTTTTCTGAACACATCTTCTGAATATACACTAACACAGCACTCAACTATGTATAACAAAAGATTAAGAGATGATTAATAAATGAAAAATATTCAAGAATAAAATCACATTTTGATTATGATCAGTTAATCAAAAATTTCAGTTCATGGAGTTTTGTCTCCAATGAGAGAATTTTTGATTATTCTTAAAGCTTTTCATAAGAATTTGTATCTTTCATATGCTTAGTCACATTTAAGTACAATGCAGATCTGTAAAAAAAAATATGTTAATATAAGCTGTAGGCTTGTCTTTTTGCCTGTTTGTTGCCATTTCTGGTAAAAAAATAGTTAAGACATGCAAACACCACTGACTGTGAATGCAATGTAATTTTTTTTCTCTATGACAAAAATTCACTGATTTATATTTAGTATTTTGCTGGTAAGATAATTTTTTAGTATCATTAATGAGATTTGTCCCATGTTACGTTACAAGTCAGTGTAGGTCCAATGAGGTCCATTTTTTGAAAGAGAGGAGAAATTATTAAGCTCGTTAAAATTTCTTTTACAGTCTACAATATGCTACATACTTAGTGGTAAATATATACCTAATTCACCTTAAAATTTTGAATGTTTTGAAGTAGAATGTTTCTAATAGTATTAATAACGACTTTCTGCAGATTTCACAGAACATAACAGCTTATTACTTTTAATTCTGTCCTTCCATCATATTTTCAGGAAAATACTTAAGTGTTTTATGTATCCATGAATTCCATTAATATAAATAAGTAAAACAATGTAAGTAGCATAAGACTGAGTAAATATCTTTTTACTACCAATTTTCAAATTGTGTTTCTTACCTTGTAATTTGACAAAAGATTGTGTGTTAGGTGCCAATATCTCTGATTTAATTTTGCAAAATATCAAACTACATGATCATTTTAAATTATGTTACTAGCTCTTGTGAGTTCAATGTGACTTAATAATTCACCTGATTATAAAAAACAGCATGTGTACTGTAATAGAACAAAGTATTCAGTGGTATGCTGAAATGAACCACTTTTATCTAGAGCACCTAAATCTTCGTCACAACTCAGACAGAAATACAGCAGGCCTAAATTAAGTGGGAAAAAAACAGGACATTCAAGTCTTCTTTTGGTAACATGTTTTTGGCCACCATTCTAAAAAATAACTAAACTATCTTACTTGCCAGAAGCAACTTCAGATTGCCAGAACTTCAGAACTGCAAGAAGACCTTTGCAGTTCAGAACTGCAAGAAGACTTCAGAAGAAGTTAGAAGTTGCAAATAGTGGGAAATTATATTACAGGATTTTACAGGGGAACGCTGTAAAATAACTAAAATTTTTCACTTTGAGAGCTTCAGATAAATGTAGCAGGATTTTACCAGTGCTATTATTGCTCAATTAACAAAATATTTCCAGAATCTTCCTAAATAATTAGTACTGGAATAGTCTGAAGGAATTTGAATTTTGTAAAGGATTTTAAACAGAAGATATATGTGAGTGTGTTTGTGTGTCTAAGTAAGAGAGATACTAAAAAATAAGTAATTTTTTTTCTCAGAAGACCCAACTTTAAAGTGTTATCAAATGCTTTCCAAGTAAGATTGAATACTGAGTTCTATATTATTGTTGTTGTTGTTGTTGTTGTTATTATTATTGTTATTGTTGTTATTATTATTATTATTATTATTATTATTATTATTATTATTATTATATTAAAGTAGAAGGGAAGAAAGTAGACAGGAGTGAAATAATTCTTTCCTTCTTGTTTTCAGAATTAGTTAATAAGGAGAAAACTGAGATGTTTTATGGTTCTGCTTCTGTAGACTAACTTTCAAGTGTAACCTAAAAACAACAAGATTATTTTAACTTCTGATTCTATTAATTCAGAGAGTCTAGATTAGCCTACAAGTATGCATACTAACCATTATACTTGAACTATCAAAAAAAAGTTTCTCTCCTATTTGCTATTTTTTTATCCAACAAATTATTTGAATCTGTAAACTCTAAAAAGGTTCCCTATGTATTACCAGCAGGGTATGGTATCATTAGTTATAAAATACAATGGCTCAGTCCTAATGCTTTCAAAATTTTCCTGGTTCATATATAAAAAAAAAAAAAAACACAAATATGGATCTTTATCATTCCATGTGCTAAATTTAACACTTTGCTGATGCTGGTATCTACTGTGTTACGGTTGCTGTGGCTGAGGTCTTTGTTGATAGTAAATCTTATTGTCATTTGTGTCCTTCGTGGAATTAGACTTAAGTAGAAAAATGATGATATGATTAGTAAAACTGTCTGCTGTATACTAATTGTTACATCTCTCTCCAGACTTCAGGAGTAGTGGGTCTTCTGAAATAAAAATAGTGATAACACTTGACATGTAAGAAATAATTGGGATAAAACTTTTTTTTATTTGCTTCCAGCTACAAATTTCATTTCAGTTTGCTTTTTCATGAGCCAGGTTCCTATGCTAATCACTTTAGGTAGAGTTAGTGCTTTCAAACAAAACTCAAGGGTTCCATTATGTTTTGCTTTAGAATTGTTTTAAATGAAGTTTCTCTAATTTTGAATGTTTACAAGCTATTTAAAGTTTTCAATGAAATTGAACATTTAAAACCTAACAAAGGGATTTGAGGAACGGAAGGACTTGAATGAATTTGGAAGGGGAAGTTATAATTAATTGATTGCCTTGGGACTGAAACTAATTACGACAAAAATAAGAGAGTTTTTTTTTTTTTTTTTTTTTTTTTTTTTTTATAGCTCTGTGCATTATTTGGTGTGGTACTCATATATTTTTCTCAGTGACATTCTGTGACTGAATGCTGAAAAAACAGCAGGATATTCTGTATACTCTTCTTCTGCTTTGGCTCAGACACAGTAGTACACCACCAGTGTCTATACTGCATTTCTTGGGAAAAGTATCATAAGGCATTTTACATAACAAAACTAATCAAACTAATGAAACACACCTGGAACTTTGACCCCTGACATCAATTCAATATGTAGTTACAGCTACATCAAAAGACTGTGCTTTCATCCTGAATTTAAAAGGTAAATCAGACTGAAATATCTTCACAGTGAAGGAGTTCTAAGAAGTTGACATATATCCAATGGAAAATCTCTAGCTGACAAAGCAGTGTTAAATGCTTTTAGTATTGAAGAAAAAAGAAAGAAAAAGGTCATGTTTCTCTATAATAATCTCAGAACCAATATATACACTAAACAAAATGTGATAAAGAGAAATAATATATCTTTATTTTGAGTAGTAGATAACATGAAGATCACACTTAGTAACCATATATTAATAGCTGATAAAACTGTACAGAATATAATATTATGACTAGAGGTGCAGTGTTAAAGAATATGTTAATCTAATATGCTATAGGATATTAGTTTTCTTTGGTTTTGCTTTACATTTATTGTAATTTCCTATATTAATATTTTGTTACTGCTCAATCACAAAACTGGGCATATCTACTGTAAATGTTTTGAAAATAGCATAAATTTTTAAACTGACAGGTGTTAATACATAGATTTTTGATAGGTATTTTCTTTAGCTTCTGTTAACATAGACTGGGGGTAAAAAGTGAATTATAAATATTTCATCAGATCTATGCATATTTTACAGGCTTCCTGATTGCCATTTACATTTTTATTTTGAGAAGAAACATGTATCCTTTATTATTTTTTCTAGAATGGATCTTTGGATTTAGAATTGGAGCCAATTTATGCTAAAATTGTCTCTAAACTTAGTCAGTAAAATGTACCATTTTAAAAAATATATTGAAATAGTTGTAAAAATAGGTTTATTTCATTTTTACATATTTTCCTGGATAATGCAAAATATTTGTATGTATATTTAAAGTGATTTATTTCATGTAAAATACAGTATATTTAGTGCGTTAGAATCTGACCATCTGACATTGTTCAGAGAACTTAACCTAGCAGTTAAGTGAGACTAGTGAAAATTAACTCAAAATTAAAGACCAATAGTCTCATTGGGTTAGAGATTTCAACATTCTACCTCTAAATCCCCCTCTCATTCTGGATATAGAGTTTATAGAGAAATTGCTAGTTTACTTTAGCCGTAACAAAAAAAAAAATAAAAAGTGTTAAGGAAAGGAAAGATGTAATATACATATTAATTTAAGATGAGTGATTGAAGTCCCTAAAAAGGCCTATAAAGTCTATAAAAATAACAATATGCAGACTGATCTTTTTTTTCACATAAAGTTAGTACTTTTATGAAAGGTTTTGTATTCTACACATATATGGAACAACTAATCCTGGATACTATTTCCAAGCACTTGCAGGAAAAGAATTTAAGTAGGAATAATAAGTATGAATTCACAAAACAGCAAATTATGCTTAACCAATCTGATATCTGTCTTTGATGGGATGATTGGCTGGGCAGATGAGGGGAGGGCTGTGGATGATGAGTTCAGTAAGCTTTAGTCACCATGTCCCATAAAATCCACATAGATAAGCTAATAAAGTGTGGGCCAGATGAGTAGACTGTGATGTGAATTGAAAATTGACTGAATGATGGAGCTCAGAGTTGTAACAAGTATCATGATATTCAATCCAGTTGGAGCCAACTAACTAGCAGTGTACCCCAGAGGTCAATACAGGACCCAATAATGTTTAATGCTTTCAGTAATGATCTGGATGATTGGACAGAACACAACATCAGCAAGTTCACTGACAATATAAAATTGTGACATAAATTGGAATCTTGTGCTACCATTCAGAGGCACATTGACAAGCTGGAGAGATGGGCAGAAAGGAACCTTATAAAGTTCAACATAGGCAAGTGCAGAGTCCTGCACACAGGGAAAAGTAACCCCATGTGCTAATGCAGTCTAGGGGCTTTTCAGAATCAGCTTTTGAGAAAAGGACATGGTGATCTTGGTGCACAAGAAGTTGATCATGAGCCAGCAATGAACCGTTGCAGCCAGGAAGGCCAAAAGAAGAGCTCTAAATAGAGAGGGTTGTGAGCAGGTCAAAGGAGGTCATTCTTTCCTTTCTAGTTTGAACAAATTAGGTAATCTTCAGGGATCTCTTCGTATCTTAATTTTTCTTTAATTCTAAACAGTAAGTTAGGGCAGAAGCATACAAGAATATCTCCTCTGTTAAAGGTAACAATGATATCATCAAAAGACAGTAACAGCAGAGGCTAGACTGGAATGCATTCTCTGTAATTCTTTGAACTGATCGTACCAGGAGAGTTCATATATATTGCAGGAGAGACTGATGGTCTACCCACAGGTCTACTGCAGACTGTGTTACTGAAGGTAGGTGAGAAGAGAGAGAAATGAAAAAGAGGTAATCATCTGAACTGTTGTCTTTCACAGGTGATATCTTTCAGGAGTACCACTCACCATCAGCAAGATTGCCCTCTACAGTACCAAGTGAAAATTTTAGAATAGAATTTTCAAGCCCAAGAAGTGGTATTCAAATGCGACTCTCAACAACATAATAGAGTGTTTTCATATATAGTTTGGACTTTAATTAAGAAAAATGTAAAAACATGCACTTGAGTACTTTCAAAGTCTAAAACTTCATACCTTAGATGTGGGAATAGAAATAGGAGTCATACTAGTTAGGAAAGGTGTATTTTGTATTTTAGGCGCTCAGTTTAAAAAGCATTTTATTTAAATCCTTAGGACAGTTATTTCCTTCAGTTATGTACATTACATAAATGACAGCATGGTAAAGACCAGTCATACAACATCCAGTTTACACACCAAAAATATTAATACTAAAAATCTCTATGAAATAGCAGAAAAATGCTGACAACAGTGAAATGTATTTATTGCTTCTAACTGAATAAGGAAAATAAGGAAAAAAATATTAACCTCTACTTGTGGGAAGTCTGATGTCATGTATGCCATGGCAATTCTCTACAGTCCTTTCATTTTGTTTCTTCCTAGAAAATGCATTAAAATGGTCACGCTGTATATCTTCATACATAAAACATTTTCTAAATTCAAGCTGTTGCTAATGTGATTATTGATGGTATGAGCACACAAGAGATGCTTTCTTATTCCCACATTCACATTCTGCATACTCTTTCATTTACATGCTGGTAAGTATCTATGTAATTCTTCACTGCTTCTTTTATCAAGCATATGAAGAAGTGATAGCAGAATCATATACAACTTATACAAATCTTCTTTAGGAAATAAATCTGTAGTTAGAAGCACAGACAATGAACTGCACAGACAAAACATAGAGTACATTTCTTTTTCCTCAAATAGAAAAGTATTTTCCCAATAAAAAAGAGATATTTTTCACTGTTAAATTATGTACCAGAATTTTTTATTTATTTTTTCCTCCACATTAACAAACAGAGAGGAATGGGAAACTATATGTTTCTTGTCACGTGAAATTCAAACTGTTTTACTATTGTTTTTATTCTTTACAGGGACAATGTATCTCTGTAATTCTCTGTAAAGTTTGGGGGAGTTTTTCTGATTTTCTTCCCATGTCTCCCTCCCACCATATTTTATGCAGCTTCTTTTGCTCTCTGGTTGCTCATATACATTTATATGCTGTTTTTTTGTTCAGTTTCTACTAGAATTTCTTTTTGATATGTACCTCAAATCCTTTTATAACAGGACTTTTATTTGATTGTATTGATTAATCACAGCAAAATGAATCAGTCATTTTAAAAGTGGAGAGAGATTTAGGAGCCTTGTATACTAATAAAATTGCAATTTACAGAAGATACCATCTGCAAACCATGTGGTTTTGAAACAGAGCTACAAGCTGTTAGCCTTTTACTCTACATAACTCAGTATGTAAAATCAAAAGTAGTTCTAGACATATTTCTAAATACTGAAAATAATTCTGGTTTGTGAGAGAGAAACTCTGCATTGAGACAAAAGTTGTTAAACTGGGTGAAGCATGCGGTTGCCTTGTAGACATCAAATATTTTGTGAAAAAAAAAATCTAATCAACTAAGCAGATACGGTTTCTTTGCTGCATTATTTGAAAACTATGTACTTAATATCTCTTCACTGTGTTTAAAGATTAATACAAAATACAAAATACAAAATAATAAAGAGTAAGCCTGTGCAAATTTCTTGTATATTTGCTTAGGATCCCAGTACTCAGCTAAGTCATCTCGGATTTTGTTGTCCTCTCTGAAAACTGCAAGAGGTATGGTAGCTGTGGAAGTGCCTAAAATTTTTTAAAGGCTTTGAATATGCAGGAGTCTATACTGTTAGTGTTTTTGACATTTTGAACAGAGAAGTCACATCAGGTGGAAAGCACTCTCCTGCCCCTGGAGTATGCTATGCTGATGAGGAGGAGAGGAAGACAGGTGTCATCTTAAAGGTCTTTTCCAAATATAATGATTCCATGATTCCACAAAAAGCACAGAGAATCTCCATACTCAGTCCTGAGTCCTGAATCCATACTTCTCCATACTCAGTCCTCCAGAGTGCACTAACACCTTGTTCCTTAAGGTCTCCATTGAAATAGCAATCCAGCACTGAAAATCACTCTTTTGGTACAGACAAAGAACTGGGAAGAGAAAATCTGCGGCAGGAGATGCTGGGAAATCTTCAGGGATTCAAATGAGAACCAAGTTAGCTTTCTGCTCTTAACGACACTTTGATATTGGATCTAGTAACTAACTAGCTGCTTTTGAATTAGTTTTCTCTAGAACAAATCACTGTAGCAATGAATTTTGGAAGGTTCTGGAGAACAGGGGAGGTGCCGGAGGACTAGAAGAAAGCCAACATCACTCCCGTCTTCAAAAAAGGCAAGAAGGAGGAGCCGGGCAACTATAGGCCAGTGAGTGTCACCTACATCCCCGGAAAAGTGATGGATCCCGTCTGCTGTCTCCAGACACATGGAGGAGAAGAAGGTGCTCAGGAGTAGCCAGCATGGATTCACCAAGGGGAAATCATGCTTCACTAACCTGACTGCGTTCTGTGATGGAGTGACTGGCTGGATAGATGAGGGCAGAACGGTGGATGTCATCTATATGGACTTGAGCAAAGCTTTTGACCCCGTCCCTCACAGCATCCTCCTGGGCAAGCTCCAAAGGTGTGGGATAGATGAGTGGACAGGGAGATGGATTAGGAAATGGCTCGGTGGCAGGGTGCAGAGAGTGGTAGTCAGTGGCTCAGAGTCTATTTGGAGGCCTGTGGTTAGCAGTGTCCCGCAGGGGTCTGTCATGTTCAACTTATTCATTAACGACCTGGATGAAGGGATAGAGTGCTCCCTCAGCAAGTTTGCTGATGATACCAAACTGGGAGGAATAGCTGATAGCCCTGAGGGCTGTGCTGCCATCCAGAGGGACCTGGACAGACTGGACAACTGGATAGTGAGAAACTTCATGAAGTTCAACAAGGGCAAGTGCAGGGTCCTGCACTTGGGGAGGAATAACCCTGGACACCAGTACAGATTAGGGGTGGACCTGCTGGAGAGCAGCCCGGCAGAGAGGGACCTTGGCATCATGGTGGACAACAAGTTGACCATGAGTCAGCAGTGTGCCCTGGTGGCCAAGAAGACCAATGGGATGCCTTGGTGCATTAAGAAGAGCGTCTCCAGCAGTTTGAGACAGGTGATCATCCCCCTCTACACAGCCCTGGTAAGGCCACATCTGGAGTACTGTGTCCAGTTCTGGGCTCCCCAGTACAAGAGGGATGTGGAGCTGCTGGAGAGAGTCCAGCACAGGGCTACGAGGATGATCAGGGGCCTCGAATATTTGCTGTATGAGCAAAGGCTGAGAGAGCTGGGACTGTTCAGCCTGGAAAAGAGAAGGCTGAGGAGGGACCTGATCAGCGTGTACAAATACCTCAAGGGAGGCAGTGAGGAGGAGGGGGCTGACCTCTTTTCAGTGGTGGCTAGCAATAGGACTAGAGGAAACGGCCACAAGCTGAGGCACCAAAAGTTTCGCAGGAATTTAAGGAAACCTTTCTTGACAGTGAGGGTGACAGAGCAGTGGAACAGGCTGCCCAGGAAGGTTGTGGAGTCTCCTTCTTTGGAGAGCTTTAAAACCCGCTTGGATGCAGCCCTGTGCCACGTGCTCTAGGTGACCCTGCGTGAGGAGGGAGGTTGGACTAGATGACCTCTGGAGGTCCCTTCCAACCTTAAGCATTCTATGATTCTAGGATTCTATGAATTTAATGAGGAATGTACTGATGTATAATTTATAAGCTCTCAAGAATGTTAATTTTCATAATATTCTGATAGACTGAAATTGGGTCATCTAACTTTCTTAATGCAAAATGATGTTATAAAACAAATAAAATTGTGATTTGTAAGTCAACAAGATTTAATCTCATCAATATGCTTCATGCCAATCAAAAATGATTTATGAATATACCAAAATAAATATTTCTTTTCTTACATAATATTCAGTTTTTAATTTGAGTCACAAAGCTTTTAAGTAATGTTTTCTACAGCTTGTCTCCAATAAGAAGACTATTCTAGATATAAAAGCAAACAAATATATATTCGGTTTCATAGTGTCATCTTGTCAGACACAGCATTAAGCATGATTTTTATTGCATAAATTGCCTGACACGCAATGAGATTGTCTTGGCTTAAACTTGAGTGCAACACAAAATATGTCTTTGTAACTTTAAGATGAAAATAGAAATATTCACAAAGGACTGTCTCAGTGTAAAGGTTGGAATATTTCCAGGTTACCAAGAATTTGTGCTCTAATTCTTATTTATTCTAATAAATACTTCGTAGAGGGAATGTCAATAGTTAATAAGTCCTGCATACTGTCACAAAAAGATTGGCTTAGAGATCTCATAAGTGATTTTTGCTGGAGCTTAATTGCATAAAAATTGCAGACATTATTCAGAAACAAATTGAATCACCATTAAACACTGCTGCAAGAACAAGGATAGCTACATGACAGACCTAGAGGCTACTCCAAAGCTGCCAACATAATTGGCTGAGGAATCTGCCAAGGAGACAGATGCTGCTGATAGAAAATAATATTACATTCCATGGTATTTACTTATAGCAACAGTCTAACCTAAGACATACAGAAAAGATACTGTGTTCCTCGTTGACACACATTGCTATTTCGTATCTATCAAAGGTGAGTATCTTTGTGATTTCATGTTTCTCTCTTAGAAAAATTGCCATAGGAATTCTGTGGCTCTCACAAACTTCTTTTTACACACAAAAAATAAACTACTATATAAACAGAGCTATTAATGTAAAATGCATCGTCTGTACTCCGGCATACAAATATTTTTAAAGTATTACAGCCTAATAATTAATGATTTTGGCAGAATCATATTTATCTTCTTAACTCTGAATTCAGCAGGTCAGAACTGATTTTCATTAGCAGGTCAGAATTTCATGTTTGTATTTTCAATCTCTTATTCTTTGTGGAATTCCAGAAAGATATATATATATATATATATATATATATATATATAAATAAACTCTGCTGCACTCCAGAACTTAAGCAAAAAGCTCTCTTTGCTCTATGATGTTACACTTTCAAGATTTATGAGGCAACAGCCTGAACTGGAAGCAAAAACACAAACCCAAACCCTAGGACCCAAAATCCCCCAAATCCTTTCAGAAGGGATCACAGAGCAAGCACAGTACCTAAGATGTATTCTATACTGTTGATCAGCCAGTGCACAGTGAGTCTGATTCTTCTGACGTTTGGAACATAGCCTCAGTGTATGTACATCACAAGACTGCTGTATGTCGACTGCATGGAAGATATGTTCCTTAGTGAGAGGAACCGAAACGTAATTGAGAGTTGGAGACCTGCCACAAATACAGTGTATCAGTTAGACAGAATGCCAGAAGGAACATGGTTGAAACAGTAGAGGAACATGGTTGGAAAGATTAACCACACGCTGGCTTTTTCCTGAAGAGTAAAAATCCATAGATAATATACGACAAACACAGAAACTTAAATCCTGTGTAGACAGAAATTATTTACTTGTATTTTTAATTGAACTGTAAGTTTGGTGAGGAACTCACAATAAAAGGCAAGACAAGTAAAACTTCAAAAAGCAATGCTTTGTCTTTTGTCTTTTGCTTTTGTCTTTTGTAATGCTTTGTCTTTTACATCACTCATGAAACATATTTTAGAATCATTACAGATTGTTCTCTGAAATGATTAGCTAAGTGCTTATCAATGATCAAAGAGTCAAACTGGACATCAGGAATTATTAAGAAAGAAACAAAGAATAAAACATAAAATGCCATAACACCACAATAGAAATAGAATTTTGGCACTATATTCAGTAGTGTTCATTGGTTTTGTCCATCCATCTCCAAAATCACATCATAAAACTGAGAAAAAGCAGTGAAGAAGACCAAAGAAAATGAACAAAGTTATAAAAAGGCTGCAGTACAAAGAGACTATAAAAGATTAACACATTTCTGGGCAAGAGACAATTGAAAGAAAACATGATTCAGATTTGTACAATCACAGATGGCATTAAAAAGATGAACAACAGATGTTTATTAGCTAGTTTTACTAGAGAACTGAGAGACACTTAAAGAAATGAATAGTCAACAGGCTTAGTAAAACTGAAAGCAATTGTAATCTCATGCAAGTTAAATTAATTGCAAAACTTATAGAAAATGTAAAAAGTTCAAAATAAAAAAAAAAGAATTTTTAAGAGATTAAAAATCTCTTTTAAGAGATACAGAATCTCAGAATAGCTGAGGTTGGAAGAGACCTCTAGAGATCATCTCATCCAATTCCCCTGCTCAAGCAGTGGCACCTAGAGCATGCTGCACAAGTATTGTATATGCTGCATTGTATCCAGATGGCTTTTGAATATCTCCAGAGAATTTGCTATTAAGATCTTTCCCTTTTCCCCTTCTTTTTGTTCTTCAACATATGCTTTCTTCTCTCCTCTTTCCCTTCTTCTTCTCTCATTGTGACTTTGACAGAATTAAAGCGTCAACCAAGATTTCTGTGTCAGTTACTCAATAAAGGATACATATCTCTGTCTGCCATTCTAGTGCTATGGGATGCTGTTCAAGGCTTTCATTCCTTCATCATGGCATACAAAGTGATTCCTAACGGCAAGTCTTGTGAGATGAGAATCACCTTGGGAGTAGTCTGAGCTAAGCTGTTTGCTCTGTAAGTCCATCAGGGCTCTGCACAGTCATTTTACTCTGGAACTGAGCTTTAAAATGAGGGGACAGCTTGTAATACCTCAAGGCAGCTGTTCTCTTCTCTGTCTCCCTGATGCCAGGACAGGTGGACTCTGGAAACTATCTCGTTTGTTTATAAATGTATAATAAAATTGCACACACTTGGTTACATTTGGCAAAAATCTAATCCTTTTGTCAGTCTTCATTAAGTCCCTGTCATTCACAATGTTGCAATAAATAGGGACTGAATTATTGAGTTCTTTTTTCAGTACTTCTGCAAAACAGGTCAGGAATTTTGGACAAAATTCTGATAATGACTAAATCTAGTTGAGTATCTACACTCACACTGTTTGATTTTAACTTACCCCTTTACAGATCATTCTTTTGCAGTGTCATCAAGATGCTAATTTCCAAGTCATTTTGTTCAAATTATTTCAGAATTAGATAAGTGCACTCATCCTGGACCTCAATTATTTCTCAGTCTTCTAAGGCTTGTTTGTTAAAAAAATAAAAATAAAAAATTCTTCTCACTCTCCAAAAATTTATTCTTTTTTTTTTTTTTTTTCTTTCTTTGTTTAGGAAGTAAAAGGAAGCAAACCAGAGCCCTATTATTTTTTAAAATTAAAAAAAAAAAAAAAAACACTGGAATATGAACTTCAATTTTTCAGCTTCCAAATGATTGTTAAATTTCTTAGCACATTTCTTCTAATAACCTCCCTCTGATGGCTCCCTTTTATATGCCTTTGAATGTTAAATCTAATTAGAATCGCTGTAGAACTGTTTGGCATATGTCTGGTAAAATTCTTTGCCCTCCTTCATACTTAATACCTCCTAATTAATTCTGAGAAGAAAATGAAAAGGAATTGACACAGATATCAGTTTTCACCCAGACAAACAGAGGTCTCCACAGAATACCATTAAAAACCACACTCACTTAGAATGAATCAGATGGTTAGCAGAGAGAGAGGGGGGAGGAGAGAGAGAGAGAGRGARAGAAAGAGAGAGAGAGAGAGAAAGGAGGGGAAAATGAGAGAGAATACTTTTTTTTTTTTTTTTTATGTAATTGAACACAGGTCTTCAGTATTTAAAAGAGGCTTTTCTACTTTTAAATCACTTAGATAGGTTTGTTTAGGTCAAACTCTTTGTATTTCCTAACTAAAGATGTGGTTTTTAATCTTGAATATATTGTCTTGGTATATTCTTAACAGATTTTAATCAGCTTGAATAAAGCACATTTTTCACAGACTGCAGGAATGAACAAGAAACAGTGAGAAAAAGAGCTAAAATGAGATGTTACCTACATGAATAACTGTGACTTCTAAGATTTGTGCAAGATGAAATTTTCTAAGCTTATATTTTTGAACTAGTTCAAAAATAATATTTTTGTTGGCTTTGCTCAGAAAATTTTGAACATGCTTCCTGAAGTTTTGGAGTCAATTTATATATAAGCTTGTAAGCCTCTAGGAGCATTGACTGTATTTTATTTGCATTATGGCTTGCATCTGGTTAGCAACTAAAGCAATTAAACTGTTTCTAATCCCTAGGTGTCCTCTTCCTGCTTGCTGACATATAGCTCAGTTGTTTATATAGCATCATGCAGAAATTCTTTCTGTATTTTGTATTTTATTTTCAAGTTCATTATTACATTTTTTTTTCTAAGAGAAACTTGAGTTTCTCTTGAGAGATTTATTTTTTATTTTGATTAAAGGAAAATTGCCTTGTGGGATAAAAATCAAATGCATTTTTAATAGCAATAGTTCTAATAGGATATGTACATTCATATACAGTCTTGCCCACTTTTTAAAAATTAGTGATAGGTATTATTCATTGCACCATAATATTGCTTAATTCTATTTTATAGCAATACTACTTTCTACTTCTAATACATGGGATATATGAGATCTTATATAGATCACATAAATCGTCATCTGTTCAGTTTCTATATTCTATCATTTTACAGAAATTCTAGAGACATATTAATTCCTGGAAAAAAAAAAAAAAAAAAAAAAGATTAGATGGTTGAAGGAAAAGAGGGAAGCCAGAAATGCAAGAATTAAAAAAGAAAAAGGGAGGAAAATAAAAGGAGAGGCAGGGAGGAAGGAAAGAACAAATGAACAAAAGAACTAAGAATGGTTCTGCAGAGCTGTCCATCTCTTCCTTGTGATCATCATGTTGGTTTCATCTGACAAACATTGTATAAAATTTGTGTTTTTATCAAATGTATTGTTTAAAAAAATTAAAATATTCCTTAAATGTAAATGTAATGATATTCTCTTTAGGGGAATTTGTACCAGCAGTGAAACTAGTTCAAAAGTAAATCAAACTCAAAAATGAAATAGAAAAATTAACTACCAGTGTAAGAGGATGAGGCTAGACTTTTTTTCCTAAATCAAGTATTTTTGTCTACTATTTTCAACATTTGCAACCACTCTTTCTCCTTAAAATTTTGTTTATATTTCATTCATCCATCTACTCGCTTGGTTTTCATTCATCCATCTCTTGATACTGATTATTTATGATGAGGTTTAGATCAAGATTGTGACTTGATAATAAACTTCTTTAGAAATCTAAAACCCTAAGTGACTTTTGAAGAAGGCTGAATTGATATGAAACACTAGCTGTTATATCAAGAGAAATGTCATAGAGATCATGGCTGTCTAACTCAATACAAATACTGATAATTTTTACAGCAGTTCAGCGCTTTTCTAACAATCGTAAAAATGGTAAGTTTGTCCTACTTTTGCTATTATTCTAGGGCAATATTCACACAGGAAGGAGTGGTACTGGCAAGAGGATAGGTAGGGAGAGCAGGAAAAAGTGGATCCTTGAATCTTTCAAGGTATTCTTATTCTTTATATTCCCTTCAGAGCTGACATACCCTTTTGGGGCACTGTGTTTTTGCTGATTTGTTTCCCCATCAGTATCTTACTAACAGCAAATTGATCCTGCAAAAATTTCTGTTGTTTTCAACAAGTCTTTGTTCAAATATTCCGAAGCTGAGAAAAAGGAGACTTTATTAAACATCATTTTATGAAACATCCTTATTTAAGTCTTTTGAAGGGAAAGAAATCAGTACCTCAGTATCTCATGATGCCATGATGCCTTGGGGGAATTTTAATCCTCATACAGGCAGTGTAGCGTGTTCCTCTAAGAATTTTACGTGCTTAATATAATATAAAATTATTTAATATAGTCTGTTTTAAGCTGAAATTCTTGCTTCATAGCCAAGGAAAAAGGAAAGCTTCTACTGCCAAGCTTCTGTTATACTACTCTAAATGGTTTAAAATCTTGAGTATCTAATGGATCTAATGGTTTAAGATCTTGAGTATGTTTCTGTACTTAAAAGGTAAATAAGCAAATGATGAAAGCTAGGAACAGGAAAATCCAAAAACAAGTGACAAAAACATAGAGAGTAATGAAAAAATACAGAAGAAAAAAATAATGTTTTGAGGAAAATGCTTAAAACCACTATTATTATATTAAAAATGTTGATCCCTAGGTAAGCACTGTTAAATTTTATTAAAACACACTATACTTAGGCAGTTATGTTAAAAGATAGCCCAAACCACAATATCTCTTTAAGTAACACATACCAGAAGTTTCTATAATCATGCAATAAATATGCAATAAGAAACACTATTTATTAACATATAGATCTCAACTCTTCATGACATCTATTCCAGTTAGGGAGTGATATAGTTACTTGTTAAGCTTACAGTGATGATTCTTGGACTTTTATTATAGTGAAGTGCAAGTAGGACATACTGATCTAATAAATCCCAAAGGGAACCTCTCTCAGGTGAGTTCCTGTGGAATGAGAATTTCAACTTAAAATTGAGTTCCCATTGAGGACTCTTTGCCCTCTAAAGCTTTTTTATAGGATACAGATGTCTTTTTTTTTATAGAGAAAAATATTAGTGTTTAAGCATCAAACACTTACTATCTTTTCTAGTTTTGGGTTACAGAAAGCTATTTTTGAACTGTTTTCTATACATTCATTGTTCATTACAAAATCAGCTTTGAGCTAAGTTTATTTTGTGTAAACCTTGGAGTAGAACCCAATTTATACATTCTGCTAATTCTGCAAAGCTAATTAGCTCTAGTTCTGCTTTTTCAATTTTTTTTTGAATTTAAAGTTTATGTTTGGTAAGCAGATAGATAAAGAGATAAACGAGTCACTGTATTTATGATTGCTCATTTTTCTTTTAATATCTATGTTGAATAGTGCAAGATCTGATTACTGTTAAAATGCTTTTATGCCATCTTAACTGAAACAGTCAATTTTGGATTTGGTCTGTAAAATAATTTATTATTACAAACCATTTCTTGAGAATACACTTAGCCAGACAGATGATTCTTTGAATATTTAGAAATTATTTAAGAATAGGCTTGTTCCCTTGCGGGAAAGTTCCTGTAACTTCTTCCACATTCATTTCTCTCTATTTTCTATAATAGAAAATATATTTTTTATTTCTATAGTATATTTCTATCAGAAATATATTTTCTATTTCTTTTTTTCTCTTTCAATTCTATTTTCTTTACTTCACAGAGTCACAGAATCTTCAAGGTTGGAAGGGACCTCTAGAGATCATCTAGTCCAACTTTCCTGCTCAAGCAGGCACACCTACAGCATGTGGCACAGGGTGGCATCCAAGCGGGTTTTGAAGACCTCCAGAGAGGGAGACCCCACAACCCCCTTGGGCAGCTTGTTCCAGGGCTCTGTCACCCTCACAGGAAAGAACTTCTTCCTCACCTGGAGATGGAACTTCCTGTGTTTCAACTTATGCCCATTACCTCTTGTCCTGTCACTGGCCATGACTGAGAAGAGCTTGTCCCCTTCCTCCCTACAATCTCCCTTCATGTATACACGTTAATCAGATCACCTCTCAGCCTTCTCTTTTCCAAGCTAAAAGGCCCAACTCATGCAGTCTCTCCTCGTACGAGAGATGTCCCAGTCCCTTTATCATCTTAGTTGCTCTCTCATGGACCCTCTCTAGGAGCTCCATTTATACTGGGGAGCCCAGAATTGCATGCAGTACTCCAGGTGAGGCCTCACCAGAGCTGAGTAGAGGAGCAGAATCACCTCCCTTGACCTGTTGGCAACACTCCTCCTGATGCAGGCTAGGATCCCTTTGGCCTTCTTGGTCATGAGGGCACACTACCGACTCATGATTAACTTAGTGTCAACCAGGACTCCCAGGTCACTCTCTGAGGAGCTACTCTCCAGCAGGTCAACCCCTAATCTGTACTGATGCCTGGGGTTATTCCTCCCCAGGTGCAGGACCCTGCACTTGTCCTTATTGAACCTCATGAAGTTTCTCTCTGCCCAGCTCTTCATCCTGTCCAGGTCCCTTTTGCCTTTCAGGTTTACCCTATCACAGGTGAATTTAACTTTCACCTTTACCCTATCATAAGTTTCCTTTCCTTTTCTTTCATTTTTGTCTCTCCCATCAAGTTCCTGCATTATGATTTAATGTCAGGATAGACCATCTCCTTCTTGACATAGATGAAACTGTAATAATGATGAAACTGTAATAATGATTTCAAATCCTTATTCTAGTTAAAGGATATGTTAAACCAGCTGATAATTTGTGCATTAAAATGCACTAATATATTAATAGGACACTAAATAAACAACTAGTAATAGGTTATGACAAAGCTAAATTCACTTGAAGAACTTGCAAATTCATAAAACAAAATAAAACAAAAAAAATGCAAGTTTTACCTGTATTCCAACAACGAGCTCAATCTATTTAATCTAATGTATTAATTAATTCATTTGACTTCATCTGGGTCAGAGAAAACAAAATTCAAAAGAAATAGAAACATGACATCTATCACTTCTGTGCCAGCTGTGAGCAAAGTCTAGCCTAGAGCAAACGGGCTTCTTTACAGGTGTAAGTTGCATTGATAATGCCAACACCTGCCATTTTGCACTTGTATTTGAATGCAGATGAAAAAAAAAAAAACACTTCAGATTTGCATATGTAACTATTTGATCTGTTCAATCAGAATATCTTGATGCAAAGTTTTCAAGTTGTTTCCCACTCACATACATTTTATCCACAACCTTTGGCGCTCTTCTCAACTCTGCCTTTCTCAAAGCCTTGAAATAGAATTTAAAACTAGCAAAAATTGTATTTTCTCAGGCTTTATCTTTAAATCCAATCAAATATTTTCCCACTAGTTATATTTACATCTGGATATTCAGAATAACTAACTTCATGAAGTATGATTGGTATATATACTTCCAAAAGATTTACACTATTAAAATTAATAATGAGATAAGGAAACCAGTTACTGTACTCCTCAGAGAGGTTACTTGGATTTCAAGAGGCACAACAGCATGAAAACTAAGTGACTGATAAAGTACTCTTTGCTAAATCCTGTCAATAAGAATGACTCCATTTTAAGACTCTTAGTTCTCTTTAGTTCCTGATTCAATAGTAGTTCATGAGTAATTTCTTGTTTTTTTTTTTGTTTGTTTTTGTTTTGTTTTTATTTTTTTTTTTTTAAAAAGCTGAATCTTGACTACTCAAGAGGAGGAAGTGCTGACAAAATAAGATCTAGATAAGTGAACAGTGAGAGGAACTGAAAACTGATTGAATTGCTGGGCTCAAAGAGCTGTGACCATCAGCATGAAGTCCAGCTGGAGACCTGCAACTTGTGGAGAATCCCAAGGGACAATACTGCAGTATGATAAATGAAAATCAACATTTTATTTAATAATCTGACTGAAGGCACAGAGTGCCCCTCAGCAAGCTTGTAGATGATACAAAACTGGGAGAGTAACTGACAGATATGACTAATGCAGTTGCAACATTCCTCTTGATAAGGCAATATTTTAAAAATACTGCTTTGAAATAGAACCATCTATTTAGAGATATACTTCTGTGAAAATGTTCAGGAGGTTTCACTTCAGTGGACAAAATTATAATGGTTCCCTGAAATTGATTATACATATCACAAAGATTTTACGATAGCACAAGAATCTTTTGTCAGTGTGACACTGAAACATATATTATTATTATTGTTATATTGTTTCATGATGAGCACAAACAAATGTTGTTTATATACACAGATAAACACTTTCACACATACAAATATGTGCATATGTGTATGTATAGTAGATTTGTAGAAATTTTTGCACAATAAGTCTTCTCAGACTTCGAGTAGAACAGCTGGGTGAATAGCTCTATATAAATGTTCACTGCAGCTGGAAAACTGCTAGTAGAATTTTGCTAACTTTAAAATAATAAATTCCTCTATGAAATGTAATTTTTCAAACTTTTTTTTCATACTTATTTCAAAATATTTATATAGGTATTTTATTTAGAATTTTAGTAATCAAAAGGAAAATTGATGTGTTATAAATGTTTACACGAGATCTCCTAATGAGGTGCAAAAGGTAGTTTAAACTGTTGTCTGGAGCTAGAAAATTTCAGTTTTTCTTTGCTTCCCTTAACAATAGCATAAAATATCCAGAACTCAAGAGGACTTTAAATGAAGTAAATCTTATTCAAAAGAACTCAGTTAGAACTTATGTAGAAATGCCTTTACATAACTTTGGCATTTTATATTGAAGAACTCTAAACATTCAAATAAATTGAAACTGTACTTACTGGTTTTGAAGTAAAGCAAAGATGGTACATAAAATTGCCATTAATTTAAATGACAGGAATATTTGCTTAAACAAAGATAAGCAGATTGTTAACAGAGTTCAGCAACAGGGGAGAAGGAATTCACCAGTCTTCACCAGTACCTAGATGGAGAGGAAGAAAAAAAGATTTATCTACTAGATTACATAGATATGCTAAGCAGTAACATGAAAACCATATGAAGAGTCTCCCTAGATTACATCTTCTGGCATGCAGCTTGGGAAATTTATGTATGGCATGCTCATGCCTGTGCAAAGAGTTTTGCTTCACCTCAGATAGCTCGGACAGCTAAAATAACCACAGAATATGGGGGAAAAAAATCTAAGACATTTCTATTCCTAAAAAAAGATTCTTATTATTTATATTTATTATAATACCTACTTATGGTCAGAGCTTTCTTTCACAGTCAAGCATTAGGGATCCTATGAGGTAATTAACTTGCAACATCACTGGGAATAACTATAACCTCTGTGAATTAAAATAGAAGCAATTGAAAGAATTTCTCCAGCTAATGAACTAGGATGAAAATTGCAGTGTAAATGTATGCATATAAAAATGTAAATATAATAATGAATATAAAAATGAATGAAGATTATGATATGCCAGTAAATCTCTCAAATCTTAAAACTTTTTTTTCTGCTAATTTGAACTACATTCTGATTGTTTTTTTTTCTTCTTTACTAGCTCAGTAGGACATATTACTAGTTGACAAGTTTTATACATTTTTTTAAATTAATGACATAAGATTTGTGAAACTAACTTGTAATGACTTCGTTTGTCAAGATGTCTAAGCAGATAGTTTCCTGCCTTACATTTTTATATGTAAATCTCCCAGTGACTACGGGCTTGTTCTACTGACCATATACCACGGCAGGTGGGTGACCACTGTCGCGTACTCTCTCTTCCAGATACACATTCTGATCAAGCACCAACTAAGTATGCGATCCATATTGTTCTCCCATACATACAGTTAAATAAGATCATTTGTCTAACAGAGATATTTCCAACACTTATCCATACTATGCAGAATATTCTTACAAATTTGTAGCTTAATTGTAGCTTAATATTAGATGGTATGCAGCTATTCTTAGTGTTTTATTTTCCTATTTGTTTACTGCTTCTAATTTCATAAACACCCTTCATGGAAGAGCTGGACACAGGAGACTGAAGCACATAGTTGTAGAAGTTATCTCATCAAATACAGTCTTGTAAGCAGAATAAACTATGTCATCTTCAAAATGAAATATTTATTAGGGAACACAAATAAATTATTTTATTTTCATCACATACTTATTCTTTGGAAAGAAAAACTTTTTTTTCTTTTTTTTTTTTTTTTTTTTTTTTGAATTTTCATCCATTTCTAGCCTATCCTTTGGAAAGTGAGTTTAGTATTTTTCTATTATGTACTTTAGTATGATGGAGATTTAATAGGTAAAACTTTCAAAAGAGCTTAAATTTGCTTGAAGTATTGTGTCCCACTCTCATGTCTGACTCAGATTTTTGGTCCCTATACTCTACCCGTTACTAAAGGAACAAAAAGGAAATAGAATTTCCAACTAAAAATATTTTTACAGCAAGCTCATTCTGGAAGGCATATAGATGGCTTTATGTCATCCCTCTGGCTGGGAATCCTTGGATCCTCAGAGGTTTCATCTTACAAATACAGTGAGAAAGGAAAGGTTTGAGCTGAGGTTGTTGTAATGATGAATATCATTTTAGGGGCTGTTAACAGGCTGCATGATACAAAACCAGTAAATAGATTCAGCATCAGAGAGATGCTAAGAAACCATCTGTCTAGATGTAGCCATGGTATTGTGTTTGATTTTCAATTCACAATTTCAATAATAATCAACAATGAAAAAAATTAATAGGCAAAATCATTAAAGCTTGCAGGTCATATCAATATACACTGGATTTATGTTACCTTTTAAATATTGACTAAAGATTTCTGCAACTTTGATTTACAGTAAAAAATGTAGTATTTTAACTGAGGAAAAGGCATCTATTCATTAAATAGATATGATTTTCAAATCTATAAAATAAATATAAATATATATATACACACATAGAGATAAGAAAAGATACACTTAAACTTATGTTTGTATACGTATGTATGTTTCAGAAGCACTCTTTCCAGAGAGTCAGATTGGTCACAGCTCTCTGTTCTGTCCTAGAAAAGGGAACTCACATACAAAATTTAGCTATTTATACTTGCTATTTTCAATAGGGAGTGGTAAATTACAGTATATGAATAAGAAATAAAATTTAATCAAAAGAGACCAAAATCTGCCCTCCTTCTAGGTGTAAACCCCGTTAAAGTCTGAGGGCTTGCATGATTGAAAGAGAGGGTTGAATTTGGCCTTCAAAGAAATATGATTAATACTACTAATAGCAACATTTTAGTTGAATTTAATGCTGTCAAAATCAGGAAATGACTGATCTGCTAAAAGAAGAATTCAAGTGCTAACAGAAGAATACAAGTGCTAACAACACTGAATTCTATTAAAACATGTAATAGCTACATTACACATGTCTATCTAGAGGTTTAAACATTCAGAAAATAAGAGATCTAGTCAGTAAGACATATTTAAATCTCTAAATTTTTAAAAATAATTTTCTTTAAAATATGTATTATAAACACTTTCATGCTAATTATGAAATTTAAGTTTGGTCGTATTTTCAGGACAACTGGCATTCCATTTTTCTCTTATTTAAGGCAAGACCTAGACCATGCAATGAATCACTGTGCTAGAAAAGCTCTAGGTAAGTCCAAGCAAATGGAGATCACTATAGGATGAGAAATGTACTCTGTGGAAAAAGTACATGGAAACATGAACATCATATTGAATTAATTGTATTGGACAAAGTATCACATAAATATAAGAAAATTATTATTCAGTCTGTGTAAAATATGATCTTTACCATTCCTTATACCTAACGCAAAATTTTTAGGTGATATGACTGAAAATAGTGACATCTTTGTCTGTTGAATTCAAAGATATCTCATTATCAGGATTTTCTTCCACTTTCAGAATCAGGGTTCTTGAGATGTTACAGGCTAGGTAGCTGAAAAATGAGGTAACACAAGACACTGGTTAATCTGAAAATTTCAGGTCTATATTTAGTATGAAATTCTGTGGATTAAACCTTAAGAGAAGATTTTACATGGCCATCATGCCTATGTAATTTAAATGCTCATTTTATCAGTGATATTTTTAGTCTCATCCTTGAAGATCTGAGACAAACTTTTGTCAAAAACTAGTTTTTCATTTTGATGAAAAAAATTACTTTTTTTTCCTTCTTTCTTTGGTTACTATGATTTTAAAGACTCAAAACATTATAATTCTAGCTCTGGAGATAATGTCACACTGTGAAATGCAGCTAAAGTAGAACTTTTATGTTATTTGGAAACATCCTAATAATTCAAACATCTGAAAGATGTTCAAGCAAACTTAAATGGTGCTGTAAACACACATCACATTATAGATGAAAGAGTGAGTCACATTAAAGACAAATGCGGCACAAATTGTGTTCAGTAAATTTATGGAGATATCTTGAAATTCTGCAGATGGAAAGGGACACTGAAGAAGTCTGGCTTAGATCATAGGATCAGTTTAAATGTGATCCGTGTTTCCCTTTACCTTAACAAAACAGTGCCAATTCTTATTGACTCATAAGCATTAAACAGTGAACAAACACAAGAATGCTCTCACATTGCACTGTGACCAAATTTAGATCAGTAAAAACAGATGCATACACTTCAAAGGACATTCAAAAGACAGTGCCAATGTTCTCTAGGAAAACATTTGATTTGCTCTTTTGGGATTCCTGTTGTGGGAGAATTACTGGAGAAGGGAAAATTAGAGAAAAACTAGGGCCTAACATGGCATTACAGAGGCTTGCTTGAGGTGAGAGGCAGTTACCACCTCTAGGAAAGCTGGTTTGTATGGAATCTACTTTTCCACAATTCCCTGGGCAACACAGTCTGCCCTCCTAGCTCACACTAATAACAGTAAATGAAGAGTGGAGCAGAAAGGAGACGCTGTGGCCAAACTTTGTTGGTTTCCCTGCAGAGATGGCAATCTGATGGGTCCTGCAGCTGATGAGTGAATGGAGGTTTGAGTGGAGTTAAGACACTGTGGCCAAACTCTATTGTTCTCCCTGTAGAGGTGGCAACCTGGTCGTATCACACAGCTGATAAGCCACATAGTATGTTGTCTGTTACTGGGCCAAAAATAGTGGCAGATCAGTCCTTTCTGATGGACTTTGCTCAAACTTCTCCTCATTCTAATCTCATTATAATATCAATGCACAACCCCTTCCCAAAAGTTACCTACTTCCAAGGAATGACCACTCCTCACTGAACATGCTCTCTTGGTTTTTGATTGACCCAAGAGACTTTTAAACCAATCCATAGCAAATGTATGTATGACTAGAGTCTCTGAAGCTCCACCTAAATGTAAAAGAAACTATATAAAAGGTAAACTGATGAGGGAAATAGGAAGAAGAAGGAAAAGGAAGAAGGAAGAGAGAGGAGAGGGATCAGTAATTTCTGGATCAGTCGACAAGCTGAACCCTTTTCCTCCTGTTGGGTCAGCTGCCTAAGGAGATTCCTCAAGGTCGAAAATCATCTCCCATCTTGTGGGGTGAGTAATTGCACATTTGTACACTAGGCACTAGCTGAAAACCTCACACTGTCGTAGAGAATGTCCTATACTGACATCCTAAACCTGCCTTGTAAATGTTGCATTTGAATAAATTGTGCTGTTTTTGAACTCGACTACTTGTTTTGAAGACGATTGGACCAAATAGTCGACAGACTATTTGTGAATCTGTTACTGCCAGAGTCGGACCTAAAGTTACCACAGTGTTTGGTATCCCTATTAAGAGATGAGTCTAGCCACCCTCACTCCCTCTAATCTTGGAGGATTGGCTGGAAGGAACAGGGATTCATCTCTTACCAAATTTGCCCTGCCTCCCCCATCAAACTACAACACGTGTAAAAGACTGTACTTTGTAATTCTTTCCTACAGGGCTCTAAGGACCCAATGTACAGTTTTGCATCATGACAATATGTCCTCTACTTCCTTTAAAAGGATATATTGATATCTTACAAAATACTTTGGAAAACTTGATGACCTGTTTGTTTTTGAAACTTTTCCCTTGTTGCAGTTGTTTTTCCTTCTTAAGAACATCTACATGAACAAAAAATCTTTGTTCTTTGAAGTTGATCTGCTCCTGCTGTTATCTCCCACCTGAAAATCATAATCCTGTACCTGCAACACAACAATTGTAGAGATAATTATTATTATTTTTTTTTAATAGAGAATCCCAGTTTCATATAGAGAATAAGACTTGGTTAAATCTCTAAAAAATGAAATGTCATTTTAGATGAACTAAATCTACAGTTTATTAGATTTTATGGTAATGACTGGAAAAAAAAATATGTATATTATTATTATGGATATTTTCTCTAATCTAGAAAACAGAAACTCTTTGAAACAGAAATCAGAACTCCAGAAATGTAGGTTTTATTTTTCAAACAAATAAAAAAAGTTTTGCATGCATTGTTGAAAAGAAAAACCTAAATTTATACACAGTAGGAATACTGCTGCTATCATCCAAACAATCCTAAATCTATAAGTATTATTCTTAGCAATGTGAAATGTTGTATCCCTGTGTTAATTTGGAATAAAACAATGACAATTTACGTGCCGAACTTGACAGTTCGTTGATTTTGACAGTGGGTTTGAAGTTGTTGGAAGAGCCCAGACCATCTTCAATGACCAAAAACTCAATTTTTTCACCCTCACTAAAATGGAGCTTGCAGAAAGCAGTCTTCTGCCAGTTGTACCTAAGGAATCAAGCTGAACAAGTCTATCAGTAAAACTCAGTAGAATGTGTTGGTATATTAAATTCTCAATGAAAGAAATGTTGGAAATCTTTGTGATTCCTTCTTCTAATTTAAGGACTAGTTCTCTTAGTTATAAGCTAGGCAAAACAAACAAGCAAACAAACAAAAAAAAAACCCTCTCATATTGCACAAAATATAATACTAACATGAGTGTCACCAAAATTTCCATTGGAATATGAAGAGCAATAACTCTTTGGAATGAAATGAATATTGAAAAAACAAGGCCTTGCAACTACTCACTATTAAGACAATATACATCTGACTACATGCCATATATATGCATATACACATAGACATTTAAGGTGTAAGTGTAAATATGTGAACATATACAAACACAAGCCAAGTAGATATTTCAGATTCAGTCAAATTTGTTTTTAAGATCTTCGCTAACAGGAACAAAAGTTAATCTAAAATCAACCTGTTGATACATTAGTTTCCATCCATTCTGATGCCTAGTCTTGTTGCATTGATATTATTATTTGCTTATCTATGCAAACTTCCTATTTGTGATAAAACATGTATGACATTAGAAGAGACATCAAATCTCAGAGATATAGTGCTATAGATTAAAAATAAAGTATACTTAATATACTATTGATCTATCAGATTATTCAAGAGCTGGGGTCAATTTTCCTTAGATTATCAACAAAACAATTATTCTGATTCATGTATTTTGGGGGGAATTTCATTTGCTGTGCCTGTTTGATCAAACATGAATTCAAAGTTCATTTGCAAGTGTATAAATAATCCCAAAACATAGAGGATTTATAGAAACAGTGCATATAAAGACAGCTTTGAATAACAGAAGTATATTTTTTGAATAAATTCTTTGCTTTGAAATATGTTGTGAAGTAAAACAGTTTAGGTCTTTTGTAGAATGGAAAGGCTTATTGCTCTAGAATGTTTGGTTAAATTATAATATTAGCAGAAACAGTCTTAATACTCACACTAAGAGAATATTTATATGTATTTTATGGATATAAAAAGAATTTGAGGATTTATCTTTCTATTATTTATAAAACGTTGGCCTTCTAATTAAAGGGTTGCATAATAGGACTAGTTTTTAATTACTTTTTAAATTTCAGATTTGTCTATATTTACATCTTCAAGGCTTCCACATTGCATATGATAAAGGAGAGAGAAAGAACATACTAAGGTTTGACTGCCTAAGCGTATGGACAGAAAGTGAGGGGAGAGACTTGGGATGCAGACACTTCTTGAGTTCACTCTCCTGCACATGTACTTAAGGAATAGAGATCATCTACGTGACAAAATGAGAGAAATTGTTATAGGTGAGTTATTCTACCTATAAAACGGATATCTGCTTTTAACCTTCTTACCTCCAGCTCCCACTAGAATCAATGAAATCACTATCCAGTCAATGCGGTCTTAGCAGTGACTCATTTTGCCTTGAAGTAGGTCAGATAAGCAGTGCTAAGAATAATGCTTATTTTTCCAATATAGATGCTAAAGGAACTATAAAACAATTACTTCATATCCAGACACCAACATTTTAGACGTTTAAAGCAAAAATATATAAATCCATAAGAACAAAAAAGAAAGTATATATACAGTGTACAGTACAGAATTTTCCATAAAAGGGGGCATTTTAAATGTTGTCTGATATACTATCTTTTAAACTCCATGTGTTATACTTTCCTACAAGTTAAACAAAAACACACAATTAATTTTTTTGTTCATTTCTGTATTTATATGAAAGTCAGAAGTCTAGTGTAATAACAAGGCTTCATGCAAAAAAACTGACGAGGCCAATCAATGCATAATGACATGTAATAATTTGAAATCTGTCTCAAGTTTTGACTTGTCATTTTAAATTAAGGTAAAATATTAATTTAAATTATGAATAAGAAAAGATTTGTAGACTTAAGCAATCATTAGCAAACACAAAATATTTTGAAAAATGGGCTAAAACTTTAGCCATCCTTAGTACAAAGTATTTTATTAATGGTAATCATTATTATGCAGCCAGGCACTTTCAGGTTTCTCTATCTAGAGTATATTCTTTGACCTAGGACATGACTGTTAATTCTGCAAGTCAATGTTAGGGAAGATGGTGCACTTACAACTTGATTGAGATGTATGAGCATAGCTGCCTGTGCATGACTCTGAAAGTTTAATCAGTTTCAGTAAATCTCTTGCATTCATTTATGGGTCACTACGTGTTATTTCTGTTGACCTTTTTATTGGAGAAAGTTATTACAGTAGGTATGTTTGTGCAGTTCCTCATATTGTATTACAGACAATTTAAACTCTTTTTGTGGGAATATACAACAGAAATGAGTAAATTATTTTGATGACTCAGGCCCTAAACTTTATAATTAAATAATTATAAAGTTTAGGGGCCTTTAAAGGCCTTTATAAATTAAATTTTAACTATAAAATAGTAAAGCAAATACAATATGTGATATCATTACTCAAATCGGGTATAAGTTAACTTCCCTGTTTCAACAGCATGTGTCATTTTCCCACAAATAATACCAAATACTGACTATAGTAAGTTGAGCTTTTATTTCAGGCCATTTTGCTGGATCTTTTGATGATCCTAAAGACTAGTCATCAGCAGAGAGGGATGGACTCATGAATCCAGGACTCAAACTGCTAGAATACTAGTAGACATAATCACCGTGAGTATTCTGTGCTGTATGAAGGGTTGAATACATGTGTGCAAGTTAGTGTGGTATTTACAGATGTAGAAGCATGTTTTCCGGTCAGCAGTCTTTAGACAGATGGAATCATCCACTACCAGAAACAAAAGTATTCACAGAATCACAGAATCACAGAATATTCAAGGTTGGAAGGGACCTCTACAGATCATCTAGTCCAACCTTCCTGCTCAAGCAGGCACACCTAGAGCATGTGGCACAGGGTGGCATCCAGGCGGGTTTTGAAGACCTCCAGAGAAGGAGACTTCACAACCTCCCTGGGCAGCCTGTTCCACTGCTCTGTCACCCTAACAGTAAAGAAGTTCCTCCTCACCACCTGCAGATGGTACTTCCTGTATTTCAACTTATGCCCATTTCCCCTTGTCCTATCACTGGCCACCAATGAAAACAGCTTGTCCCCTTCTTCCCTGCATTCTCCCTTCCTGAACTTATACATGTTAATCATATCCCCTCTCAGCCTTCTCTTCTCCAGAGAAAACAGGCCCAGTTCACTCAGCCTCTCCTCTTAAGAGAGATATTCCATTCCCTTAATCATCTTAATTGCTCTCCACTGGACCCTCTCGAGAAGCTCCACATCCCTCTTATACTGGGGAGCCCAGAACTGCACACAGCACTCCAGGTGAGGCCTCACCAGAGCTGAGGAGAGGAGCAGAATCACCTCCCTTGACCTGCTGGCAACACTCCTCCTGATGCAGGCTAGGATCCCATTGGCCTTCTTGGCCATGAGGGCACACTGCTGACTCATGGTTAACTTGGTGTCAACCAGGACTCCCAGGCCCCTCTCCGTGGAGGTGCTTTCCAGCAGGTCGACCCCTAATCTGTACTGATGCCTGGGGTTATTCCTCCCCAGGGGCAGGACCCTACACTTGTCCTTATTGAACCTCATGACGTTCCTCTCATTATATTATATTATCTGACACTAGTAAAACATCACAGTCAATGTGGCCAGGGTGAGTAGAATGGAACTGCCTGAGGAAAGCATAAGGAAATCATGGCAATGTAACACGGCTAACTAAAACTACTCTGTAAACACTACATTTTACTACTATGAAAGTTAAAGCGAGCCAGAGTAGATTAACTAGAATGAAAACTGTGACTGCATTTGACACTTAGAAATAGATGTGGGAGTAAATTTCAGCTAGCACAATATACGTAGTTAAGAGTTTATTTAAGAGGAGGTTTAAATAATGATGTAGCCCAAAATGAAGTAGCAATGAGGACAGGGAAAAAAGGAAAACTAGCATCATTCTAAAAGCTGCTGGAAGGATATTGTCACTTATGAAAGGCAATTGGATTCTTGCTTAGCATATGGCTTGCACAAGGTAGCTTTCATTCTACCTTTCTGGCATAACTTTGTCAGACTTCTTCAGACATGCTATGATCTGTATTACTGTTATTATTATATTTTAAGTAATAAAACAACCCTTTACTATATAATAAAGATATATAATTCTATAATATATTGTATTATTATATAGTGATTTTTATATAATTATATATATTATTTATATATAATCATATAAATGTAGATAATTATGGAACTATATATTATATTATATAATAATATATATTAAGTTACATATATAATATTACATTGTATAATAAAGATAATAAAGAAATCCCTTCCTCAGGTACTCTGAAGTTGTAGGCATTAGAAATATTACAAGTCTCAGTCTTTGCATAAGATATATTTACGCTGTTTTAAAAGAAACAGAAAATTCAGCAGCATCTGATTGTAAGAAAATTTCTGAAAGCAACAAACAAATTCTTAACATTACATGGAGACAAAATACGCCTTCCTAATACTTCCATAAAATCTTTAATGATTTATGCCATCATGCATTCGATTAGAGGAAAAATAAAAAAATTTGCAGCTCAAAATTTGTTACATTCATTTCAAAAAATAGTGCTTGTAGGACATAAAATCACCCATTGTTTCAGTGGCGATCTTTATTATAATGACATTTCTGTCTCAAAATGCTAGATAACATTTATGTCATGAATGTGATTCTAAACAATTTTATACAAATATTACACCATGAATTCTACACATAAAAATATAAGGATTCCAGTACACTAATCTTTCCTTTCTCATCAAAAAATACCATGCATACAATATATAGAGGCTTCCATATTTTATTCAAATAACATGCAGTTCCAATTCTAAGTACACCTTAACACATAAAATACAACATCATTAATTTAATTGATCACTGTGGAAATGAACTGTGAGAAAAATCATTATTATTTCAAAACTGTAATATAAATAACTCTCTTGTTGCTTGCTAAGATTAGCATTTTAGATGCATTATGTGACTATAGAGCTCAGAAAGTTATCTTTTTTTTCCTTTATTTAATTTCTTCAGACTTATATGCCTATGTACAAATTATTTTGAATATTCTGATAAATATCCCCAGGATATTTCACAGAACAAAGCAGAAAATAAGATGACTATTAATGTTTATAAAGAAAAGATACTTTTATGTGAGCCACACCTTTCAAAAGAAGGTCTTTCCAAGTCCTTACAAGCAAAATAATCCCTTTAAAAGATACTGATAAAAATTGCTTAAGAGATTGAGGAAATAAATCATGTTCAGATTTTCAAAATGTAGATATCTGGTCACTATCCAGGTGAGTAACATCCTCACTCAAAGAAATGCAAATCTCATATATAAATACTTGTGAAATTCAGTCTTAATAACTAAATATCAACTCCTACCTAAATGCAGAGATTCTAGCTCCAGGAATACACGCATATGTGTTTTACAGAATGTTCATCTCCAGTAAGGAAGAGTGATGTCTGAATCACTCATTCTCCAAAATTACACAAAGAGCTACTTGCTTTGATTTGCAGGCAGGTTTTTCTAGTAGCCTTTGGGTCAGAAATCACTCTGAAACAGCTGATAGCTGAAGAAGGCTGATTCAGTATAGAAAATTAAAAGAACACCTGAAGCTTCTGTTTATAAACTGCTGTTTATAAACTGCTAGATAGATTACATGGCTGTGAGAGAACTGTTTCATTTGAATAGTCAAAATACTTCTGTGGAACTGGTGTTGTGAGAGAAACACAGGAAGCACCACTTTCTGGACCGTGTAGAGCTTTGTAGTAGCATAGGAATGCCTCTAGAAAAACATTTCTGTGCTACAGACATTGCTGCACTTGAATTTTCAATTCTGGGTAAACTTCCTTTTTTAAAAGCTAACAAAATACACAGCCAAGCCCTAATTCTTCCTTTCAATGCCTTGATATCTGTTTTTCAGTCCTCGGTCCACCCTGTCTGATGTCAGAAGACTGCAGGCTAAACTAGAAATGACTACCACATCATTTAGGAAATTCATCTAACTTTTAGTGGTTATTTTTTTTGATTGAAATAGTAGGTCCTTTACTATTTTACTTCCTCCAAATAAAAACTTTTTACTTCTATTTTGATTGTTAGAGTTTAGCTGCTACCTGAATGGAAAAAAAGGGAAAGGGAAAAGGGAAAGTGAAAAGATCTAACCAAAGCACTTGGTCATAAGAGTAAAGGCTCCCTAGTACAGACACCTGGAAAAAAAATGAGATATGAAAACAGAAAGATTAGAGATGATTTGAAAGGACATATAGAAAAATAGACTTCAATATGTACAGTATGTACTTCAGTATGTAGTATTTTGATCCTCAAAATTCTCTCAGATTCTATCTAACTTGGGAAGCATTGAGAATTCCCCAAACAGCTACAGTTTCCCAGATGCCTGAGCTTATATACTGATATACGCAGTTAACTATCTAAAGATATTTCAGGTCCAAGAAACAGAAACAGGAATATCCAAGATTTATGGCTACTACTTAAACCTGAAATTTGCATGAAAATTTTCTCTGAAAATACAAAAGTTCACAATCATTTTGGCTCAATTTCTGATGCAATCGTGTCATTCAAAATGCTTTATTTGACTCCATTTCATAGTTTTACTGGCAATTTGAGCTGAAACTCAGTTTTTGGCTTATGCTTACTCCTATAAGTGGTCATGCCAGCTCACAATTCAGACCTGTCAGATGAGTAATCTTTTCATGGATGTGACTGAGCCTGATGTTCTGGGTACTTCAGAATAGTCACAATTCGAAGGTTATTTATATAACCATGTATAACCAAAGATCTATGAAGAAAATAAAATTGATATGAGTGATTGGTTCAAAGGTGACTACATCATAATACAAATAATATGCACCTTGCAATGGTCTCAGTTGTACTTTGTGGATTAATGAGGTAGTTCATACATCATTGTTTTTATTTGCTTCAACTTTGATATGAGATAAATTGACTTCTTTAATCAGGTGCACAACATTGTGACATATAAAGCTGATTTCTGACATTTCTGGAAAGAATAATGGAAATTAATATTTGGGAAATTCTGTATTCATGTTTATTTAGTGTGTGAAATACTACACTCACCTTTCACTTCAAATGCTACAAATATTACTGGAGACAGATATTTTCACACATTAATTAGCAACCAAAAACCTTATAAATAAAGTCAATTCATAAAGGCATGTCTTATTAAAATGCAAACTATTATTTCAGATGACTTTTAAATGAACAGAAAAGCTAAAGACTGACTACTAACCATGCAAGAACATCTTCAGAAACAATTTGTTGAATATTAATGAACTGAAAATGTCATTTATGGTCCAATTACTATAAGTAATTAGTTTTTTTTTTAATTATGGAGGAAGTGGAATTTTAATAAGGTCAATTTTAGAATTACGGTTTTGAAAAAGAATTAATTGTATTGTCATCATCTTATACAATAAATGGAATTAGCTCCATAGCATCTGTTGGATTTAATATAAATAAAGGGAAAAGAACACTTCATTGATTCAGTAAGAAGCAACATTTTAATGAGATAAGGTTTGTGTTGAAATGTGAAAAACAGATTTTAGTTACCTAAGTATCACTTACAATAAAAAAATCACGAATAAACTAGGTATTAAAAAAAAATAATAATAATCTATGTGGAAGGATTAAGAGCGAAGAGGAAACTATTGTTTATTTTGAAATATTTACTGTGTAATTTTCAAGTTTACTGAGATCATAAAAATTAACTCCTTGAACTTGAACAGAGATAATACTTTTCATAAATATGTGTTATAATTGCAGTATATGTCAGTCCTTTACTATGAAAACAGAATTCAGTCAGAACTTTATTACATCTAGAAAATCTAAAGCTCGTGTCAATTTTGCGCCTTGCAATTTTGCCTCAGAAAGAGTCTTCTTACTAAGAGTTCTTTGACACAACTTTAAAGTTTGTTAGAAATCAATGTATACAAATACCTTAAGGGAGGGAGTAAGGAGGTTGAGGCCAGTCTCTTTTCAGTGGTGGCCACTGATCAGACTAGAAGAAATGTCCACAAACTGAAGCACCAAAAGTTCCACAGGAACTTAAGGAAAAAATTCTTGACAGTGAAGGTGACAGAGCACTGGAATTGGTTGCCAAGAGAGTTTGTGGAGTCTTCAAAGATCTCTGGAGATCTTCAAAACCTCGTTGTATGCAGTCCTGCTCCACATGCTCTAGGTGACCCCGTGTGTGCAGAGGAGTTTGACTAGTTGATCTCTAAAGGTCCCTTCCAAATTTAAGGATTCTATGATTCTATAATTCTATGATTTTCTCCTTTAACACAGGATAGGAATTTTATTTAACAGATTTCCCCTTGAATCCTGCAATATGATCTGTCCCAGACAGCTCTGCCATTACAAGCTGAATTTTTATAACTTAATAGCATAGCTGCACTCATATACCACAAAGTACAAATGAACTATTATATATACATTTTTTTTCTTATATATAAACATTCATTCTGTAGATGGAATCAACATTAGTGGATATGTCAGTGAAGAACCATGGCATACAAATACAAATTATTAACTGATAATTTTATTCTGATACAAAGTCTGTATTGAAATCAATGTAGTCTGTAATATTACATATATATAAACGCTTAGCATTTATATAATAAAATGATAAATACAAAATAAAATAATTTCTGCATGTTGGATTCTGAAGACTTTTTCTTTAAAGGCAGGAAAAAAAAAATCTGTAATAGTCTTTACCTAGAAATATCCCTTCTCTCTCCTCTCCTCCCCTTCCCTCTCTTCCCCTTGCCTTCCCTTCCCCTTTCCCTATACGATTCAAATACCATCCAAAAGTATGCTCTACTTACAAAGAATGGAGTACTAGTATATTGGTCAAACAAATCTTTCTGATGAAAAATAGAAAAGGGGAAATGTTTGCAGTTGTTTCATGCATTTCTTCAAATCATTTAAAAATTTCATAACAGGAAATAATTATTAAAACAAAAAACATTATCATCATAGGACCATTTCATTGGTTAAAACACATTATATTGTTCTGTATCCCAAGTGTATTTTTTAATTTTTTATTTTATTTCCAATTGCAGATATTGCTGTCACATATTCCTGTGCTCTTCTCTAGGCTCAGGTAGCTTAAATCTTTTATACATTTTCATACATTATGATTTTTAGCCTTGTAAATCATTTTTATTCATTTTCTTTGGGACTTATTCTTATCTTTTATATCTTAATATAAAATCATCCAGAACAGTGTCTTAGCTGGAAAAGTCACAGTTATAAATTAGATCATTTTCTTTATCTGCATTCTTGTTTATGCATTCTTTTCCTATGGCTATTTTTCAGTAATAATTATTGATTAGTATTCTATTTATTTCAGCCATTTCTGGCATTTTCAGAATAATGAGGAAGCCAGTCACAGACTCTGTATTTTCTCTAACCTTTCCTTCCTTAGTAGCATCTTTAAAAAGTAATAACCTCTGTATCTATGTAATAACCTCTATCATATAGATCATTAATGAAAATACTAAGTTGGGCTTGGTACAAAACTGATCCTTGAGAAAATATATTTGACATATCTCAGGACAGAGGTAATTTTGAATAAAATTTTATCAATTAAATGTGCACACCCATTTCTATGGTATTATCAATATTGTATTTCATTTATGTGTGTATGTAAATGTCAAATAAGAAAATAAGAAAGTATCAAAAGTCCAAATATCTGGCAGTATATATGAAATGACAAAAATATACATTTTTATGATATTTAAATTTGTTATGATAATTTCATGGGTTTAGAGATAGATCAATGTTTCTTTTTCATAAATAAAGAAAATGGATTAAGAAACAAGTCTAAGAATCAGTAGCAGATAATCCCAGGATTATGCTAAACATCTGACTTGCAAAGATACCATGTTAATTAAAGATATGTAAAGAGTAAATTAATCAAAATCATTTTCTATTCTGTGTGTGTGCGTGCACATCTGATATCAGTATTCAATGTATCCAGTATGATGCATACTCAGTAAAATGAGGACAAGGGGTTTTCTCAATTATTTCTTTTATGTCCTCTAATCATGAAAAATGAACAAAATAGCAATAGCAGCCTGAAACTTGCTGTGCTTTAGTAGTTTAGATGGGGCAAGGGGCATTTCAGCAACATAATTTTCTAGGTTTTTAGCTGGTATCCATCTACATTTGCAAGTTTAAAAGCTTTTTATCACATTTTTTTTTTTGTTTATCAAACATCAAACATTTTGTTTATCAAAAGGACTGTGCATATTCATTGTCCAGTGAAGCTAAGAGTGCTTACCTGGTGTAGAAAGGATCAACAGACATCAAGATTATCATCTTTCTTCCATTTAAATGAATAGCAAAGCCTTCCTTGATTTCAATGCACAGAACAATTCCAAAGGTAATGCATGACACATCTAGGAACAACTCTGAATTCAAGTTCAAATCTCTAATAAAATGTCTTTAATCCTTTATGGCAGAAGGCTGATTATATTTGTCAATAAGACAGCAAAAAGCAGTGGTTTTTTTTTTGTTGTTTGTTTGTTTGTTTGTTTTTGTAATTTAGAATTAAAAATGGAAGGAAAGCCAGACATACCTCTCTCCAGTGGCTTCTTATGTGACAGTGACAAAGAACTAGTCAAATATATTACCTATTTATCTGTGATTATGAGTTTAGACGTGCTACAATCTTGTTCCAATATAGACTTGTTTCAAAATTGCCTGGTTTACTCTGAACTTGTAATTTTCCTCCCTGGAAAATTTTGCAGCTTCTCATGGTAATCATATAAAGTCCAGCTGACTACTATCCACTTTGTTTTATTTTTTGCTTGGCTTGATGTAGTTGGTAGAATATTGAGTTATATGCGTAGGAATAGAGATATATACAGACATCTATACAAAAAGTAGTAATAGATTTATGATAATAACAAATAGGTTTTCTATGTAAAATAGACTTTTTTGGAATAAAATGTAACAATGTAGATTATTAGTGAGGTGGGATGACCTCAAAGGTGTGAAAAGTATTAGTACTGGCCAATGTTGGGATCACCAGAACTATAAAGAGCTCACCAGCTACCGAACAATTATTAGCCATTCAAAGAGCACAGGCTTGAAAATGGGAGAAAACTAGTTTTGGGAAAAAAACAAAGACTAAGTAGTAAGTATCCAACCTATATATAATAAATCATAGATAATTCCAAACAGTGAAGAAAGAGCAAGGTTTCCAGCACATCAGCTAAGATGTAAAAGCAGATTTAAAAGGCAAGAAGAAAACATTATCATCATACTCCCAGTAAAGTGCTGGGGATGCAGATGTCCTGTACATATCCCTTTACATTCACACTGAAGTCACTGCCCTTAGGACCCAGAGCGAGAGTAGAAAAATAAATACAGCACTAGAGAAAGGGACACATACGAGGCAGTTTGTGTGCATGTATTATTTTAACTGCAAGAAATTTGAACTTTAACAATTAATAACTGGGCTAATAATTTTTTTTTTTTTTGTGTGTTCAGGCTATTAGGATTTTAATTAAATTAATAGTTTAATTAAATTAATGTGGTTTTGCGTGTATATGAGGTTCTTTTTGCTCGTACAGAGAGGGCTCTTCAAAGATTGGTGAACAAATTGGGCATGAGACGGGAGCACAGCCTTACTGCTTATGAGGATGCTTTTACACAAGGAGAGCCAGTAGGCTGAGATACATGAATGTTCTCACCTGTCAGGTGTCTGAGATTTTGTGTCTATTCTTGTTATAATCTGTTTTAATCTGTTATAGTTTGTTATATTAGCAGTTATAATCTGATAGAAAAGAGATGTTGGAAAAATGGAGGCAGACCACCTGGAAAGAACAAGATGATGAGTGAACTGAGTCACTTGCAGCCTGGGAAATTACTAAAATAATTTTCACATTCACAGTGGTTAAGCATTGGAACAGGATGCCCAGATAGTCTATGGAATTAACCTTGGAATTATCTCAAAATTGATGAGAGAAAGCCCTGAGCAACAAGATCAAATTGTGAAGTTATCCTGGCTTTGAGCATGAGGTTGGACTCGTTAACCTTCATATGTACCTTTCAACCCAAGTGTCTCTACGATTCAGTGACAAATTTCATTTCAGTCAAGTTTGATGCTCCAGCAATATTTCCAGCAATATATGTTTAGAAAATTCTGTAAAAATATCATCCATATATATAGTACTGCGGCTGGGAATCAGCATGAGCCATTTTAATCCAAATAGTGAGATGAAAAAGGAGAAAAAATATCAGAGATGAAGGGGGAGTTATAAAGACAGGTTAGCTCAGACTAAATTACAGCTTTGCTAATGGCAATGGTATCACACCTCTGCATCCTGTATTATAATTATCTTAATTTTAAAAAAAATGACACGAAACTTGAGGTTGATAGTGGTCCCCAGTTTCTGATAATAAGAAGTAAAAGCATTCCTAAATGACCATTTTTTTTCAGAAATTCAGTGCTTTTCTGTTGTTTTTTTTTTTTTTTCAATATATTTAATTTTCATCTGCAAGCATGTTTTGAACAAATAAGTTAATAAACTATGGACACACTTTTTTTTATGCCTGTACCTATAAAAGCATACACATATCCCACAAATATTCTAACTTTTCAAGGGTTTTTTTTTTGAAAATAATATGAGAATTTTTTATGTTAATATGGTTGTTTATAATTGATATTTGATTTTATTATTGCAATATGAATCACGAACATCAGTAAATAGTTGATGAATAGTTGATTCATAACATCACTATGCTACTAATCACAATTTTGAGGAATATATATTAAAAAATTGATGAAACAGCAGACTTCTTCCTCATTCAAAAGTCTAGGACTTTGCTATTTAAGTGATAAGAGAAAGATAAAAGCAACGAGCAAATGAGTGTTCATTTTTGATGTTTTTGTATTGAACATTGTTAAAATAACTACTAAAAATCATTATTATAATTTGTTTTACTGTTTTGGGAAGTATGACAATTCCCTATGTAGTTAAAGTAAATGTTTAAAAGTCATTTTATGAACTACCACGAGATCTGTGATAACTCCCATGCGTTCTACATCTTTATAATATTATAATAATATTATAAATAGAATCATATAATTATTTATGATATTTTAAATATTATAATTCAGAAAACATTAAAATTAAGTATTTTATAAGTAAAATGTTTAAATAATTATTTCACAAAATAATTTAAAATAATGTAGATATATATAATGAATATATATTATTTATTATAGTATAATGTTTAGCAGATGATTGTCAGGATCAATGCATGAGTTCATACTGGATTAATTTCTCTAAAGAATGTGAGCTCATCAGTTGAAGTAGTCAATGAAAATATATATTTTGTCCTCTGGCTATAAGGAAAATGGTTAAAAGATGACCAGTCTGAAAACAGAAAAGACCTATAGATAGAAATGATAGGTTTCATATTTGTTATGGCAATAGGTTTTAGAAACTATTTTCAACAAAAAATAATTCTGAATGTGTCACTTCTTTTGGTTGTTTTCTTTATTTTCCTATGCAGCTAATGATTACTAGCATATTTTTAGGTAGATTTTAACAATGTCAAGCTCTTTTATATTGTTTTATAAAAAAAACGTTTTAAATGTTATGAGTGTTTTCTTAGATTGAGAATAAGTATTTGTACTTCCTTAAGATTTATATAAAAAAAACAAAGAGAATATTTAGAGATAAAAACTACACGTGATGGAAACATTTAGCATGTTTTGAAAAAGATGGGCTTATTTTCCATTAAAAATATATCTCAAAGTCTTGTCAAATATTTTCTTCTTTTTGAAGATAACAATAAACAAAAACAACAAAAATGCATTTCATAAAACCTTTTAATTTAAATGTGAAAATTTCAGCAACTTATTAATGCCATATTCAGTAAGTATATTATTATATATTTGCTAAATATATAATTATATATAAAATAATTAAAATACAGATAGTAATTATACTAGATACAACATTTATAATGCTATATAAATTCAGTTAGAAGGACAGATAGCAAGAAAACTATTGTTTTGCAAATATCATAGCACATTCAGTTTTCCAATCATAGGAATCACATTACAAAATAATATCTAAAATATGATGGTTTGGCATTGTTTCATAATCAACATATTTAACTAACAAACCAAGAATATAGTTAATAGTATAAAATAATGATCCTAAAACAAAATAAATAAAATAAAAAAATTAATGGCAAAAACAAATAATCAAAGTATATAATTTAATTTAAGTATATAATTTAATTAAGCAGCGATGTGCAAAGACTTATTATTTTTCCAGCTTTTTTTTTTTCTAGCTTCATCCTTATCCAAAGACCAGAGAATCCTATGAGAAATGCTAAAAAACAAAGTGTTATAGTCTGAACAAAATAAGATGCTGCATAACGCTGACACACAAGAAGTCTTCACTAGGTTGTCCTGACTGCCCTTCATACTCCAAATTAGAAAGAAAGTTAGGTGCAATGTTATACTCATCATTCTCACAAAGCCCTTCAACTCCTGAGTATCTCAAATGGCACTAGACATGTTAAAGCAACTGAACCACACCCCAGACTTCAATTTATTCTGCTGGAAGCTAAGATACAGTGAGGTTCAATCTACTAAACTTAGTTATGTATTGCCATTTATGATCCCCTTGGGTATCCTACCTGGATTCTAAGTGCTTTTCTAGAAAGCTTTAGGCTTTATGTTGGCACAAAAGTAAACTCAGCGCTAGCTGGAAAATAAACAAAGAATATATACTAATAGATCAAGTCTTAGTTAGGAGAGAGAAAAAATATATATGGTTCAGTTGTCCAAATATAGAGATTTTTCTTATTGACCAACTGTGCTGATTTGGGGTCTGCATCTCCTGTTTGGTGTGTATAGCACACTTCTAGACTTGAAAAAAAAATGAACTACAAAATGTTAAGATTTTAGTATAACTCTTGATGCCAAAGTGGCTGACAAAAGCATGTGGTACTTTGGTGAAAAAAAAAAAAAAACAATAAACAAACAAATAGAAAAGTGCCCTTGTCATATATATGATCCATGTTATATCAGGAGGCTAAACACGAGAAATGAAAAGGCTTTTCTGAAAAGAACAGGAAAAAATAAAGCCATTATGATGCGTTTGGGGGGGGGGGGGGAATTTTGTAGTTTGCAAATGTCAACACTGTCTTTATTATAATGAATCAAATAACTTATAAATGCCAGAAGCACTGAAGTTTATACCTGAACCTTCCTAATGGACTTTTCTGAGGTGGGATTCCTTTATCTTTTGATTTTCCTTAAGCTATGCAGTATAAACTAATTAATAGTAATTAATACTGTTAAATTCTAGTGATAGATCTCCATTATTACTTAGGGTCAAGATATGCAAAGCACAGACAGTAATCGTGTTAATGAATTTTTTTCAGGCTGCACTTGTAATTAAAGTGGTGTCCAAAAGTGTTTACAATGACTAAAATAATATTTGACCTAGAGTTTCAGCTTACAAAGATCTTAAAATTAAACCTTATTTCCTTGAGATTTGATGATAAATTGCGTGCATATTCATATCTTTCTGTCTAAATATATTCATGTTAAATAACCCACTGAGGTATACAGTATGATCTTCTTTATCAAGGCAACTTTTTACAATACAAGCAACAGCTGCTTGTAGTCCAAATGAAAGAGATAAAGAATATTACATGGTTATAAGATTATCTCTCTCACACATACATATAAACAATGCATACCATAATAATAAACAACACACTAGAATTAATTTTAAATTTTTACACACAAATATACAGTTTTAAGCATGACCCTAGGGAAAAGAAAAAAGAAGCAAGACCAAGTACACAACCTTGAGAAGGATTTTTGGTTCACTAAACTAATAACCATCACTTGTTAAAACATTTAGTGTGTTAAAATAATGAATACATTCCTGTTTGTCCTGTATCCTAAAAGGAATGTAGTTCCTGATGCACAAGTTGCCCAAAAAAGTTCCAGGGATTGGATAAGTAAAGGTGCCAGGAAATAGAGAAATAAAACTGATATCAGTTTTAAAAATATCTCAAATCCCTTTTGTCTCCATGCCCTCTTATGTCTTCTTATATCCACATGGTCATTAAGATATATGAATAAAAGGACAGAGATTACTACTGTAATCTCAATATCTGTTGCTCTGAATTCTCTTTTAAGATTGTCTTCAGCTCCCGTCTAAAAGGAATGATTAGCACTCACATTCACTTTTTCTTTTTTTAAACATATTTCATTCTTGAGAAAACTTTGTACAGTGAAGAGTCCCACAAAGTGTTTTTTCCTTGTGAAATTAGCAGAACATACAATGCAGCAAGGGTAGGAAGGAAAGTGTAAGTCAGGTCATGTACACATTTGAAAGTTCGTCTTTAATGACATTATGTTTAATTGCTATGCAGCACTTACACAGGGCAATATTTAATGAAATGTACCAATACGGTTCAGCAACAAAGTAAATGAATAAACCACAACCCAATGTAAGGAACATGCTCAGGAAACACTAAGAAAAAGATAATCGATAAAAAAAGTTGATTAAAAAGATCATGGAGAAACGAAGAAATAGCACATGGGATCCTGTTCTCTTATAATAAAACAATAACAAACCAAAATCATAAAGAGATAACTAGACAAGATTATTAATCATTATGTAAGGGGAACAGAAACGAAAGGTCATAGTAGGTTTATTGCTGTTTCCTTCCTTCCTTCCTTCCTTCCTTCCTTCCTTCCTTCCTTCCTTCCTTCCTTCCTTCCTTCCTTCCTTCCTTCCTTCCTTCCTTCCTTCCTTCNTTCCTTCCTTCCTTCCTTCCTTCCTTCCTTCCTTCCTTCCTTCCTTCCTTCCTTCCTTCCTTCCTTCCTTCCTTCTTTACTTTTCGTCTGCAAGAAGGTCATATCAATATTAAAAGAAACAGGAATTAGAGCACTTTCTTCATTTACAAAATGAAAATTCCTCTTAGCCTAGGAGAATGGAAAGAAATGTTAGTAAAGGTGCAAAGTAGCCAATAACTTCACTGCTAAGTCATCACATTATTGAAAATCTACACTTTTAAATGAACATATCCTTCCAAGAGCCTTATATCTAGTGAGAAAGCTGACTCTAAGTAACAAAGAAAAAGTATTGACTCTATTTTTTTTAATGGTAGCAATCATTAAAAGAGTGATATAAAGCCCCATTAACTGTTCAGGGAGCCTGTCTTAGGCTAGACTCCTAATTTAGATGGCAAAACTAATCAAGATGAATTCTCCAAAATGCTATCTAAATAATCTTTCAGAAAAATTTAAATATTTTCTTCTCTTTTAAAGCTTTCTTCTTTTTTAAAAAAAACCTTTTTTTTTTCTTATTTGCATGTGTGAAGAAACCTGAGGAGTAAATGCTGCTCTACTTTTAACTTAGAAATTGTGAACTGCTCTGCTGATAAAGCTGAAGATGCAAATACAGAAAAAAAAAAAAAAAAAAAAAAAAAAAAAAAAAAAAAAAAAAAAAAAACTATAGCAAACCGAGGAAAAACATTTCAGCTATATGAATATAAACTTGGGAATTATTTTTCTATCTTTCTATCTTTTTATATACTTGTGGGTTTTGTCCTTTCTCCATTAACCCTCACTTTTGACCTCAGGCAGCTTTAAATGGCTATTACTATTCTGTCTATTCTCTTTAGCTAAGATGGATGAATATCCTTTTTTTTTTTTTTTTTTTTTTTTTTTTTCTGAAAGAAATAGCTGCTGAAGCAGAGTTGCCATGAACATGCTAACATATGCTAACGGTTTTTAGCATTTAATAAATCTTTTGATGGAGAATGGTTTAATGCCTACTCCACTCACTCTTCAGTACATTAATGGCCTAACTAGCATGACTACTGTTTTAAGTTGACATCTGAAAATCTTCACAGTGAATTGGGTAAATTCTGCTCTACTATTAAAAGAAAGTGTAAAAAAATAGGCTTGTTCATTTGAGTAAAGGACAGACGGTTTCATTTCATTTCATTTCATTTCATTTCATTTCATTATTTTTTTTTTCTCTAGGGTGCGTGTGTAATATTACTATATTGATATAGTTATTGTTCATCATCATTCATACTGAAATGATGCCTAGTTGCCATTCTCATGTAGCAGAAGCCAGTTATAATAGAAACACTGAATTAAAAGGCCAGTTCTGGCCCTGGCCTGTGCCTAAATAACCTCTGCATATACTTCTGCCTGAGGACTCATTATCCTTAAAATGTAGCTGATAAAAAGTTTTCAGGTTAGAAATTTTACAAAGCAGGCAATATCTTTTTTTTTTTTTTTTCTCTCCCCATTAAACTACATCATCATAGACAATGCTGAAATGATGAAAATCAAAAGAATAATAAATCATAACAGTCTCTACCCTATTACTGATAAAATTGCATTTGCCTAACAATATTTGGCGTTTGATAAATCTCATCAGGGTAAACTGGTCAAAATATCAACCAATTAGCGTCTTCAACATAATCTTCAGTATAGGAAGAGAATGCTGACCATTTCACAGATACATTTAAGGTTAATGTAAAATGATAAAAAATGAATTTCATAATGAAGCGTGTCATAAAAGAGAAACCAGTATACAATGTATTGTATTACATAGCAACATTAACTTAGACAAGGAACAGCCAAAGACTTGCTGAGAGCAAGGACTAGCATGCTAGTTATTCATTTTATTAACTTATTCAATGCATGACCTTGTGTTACTTCAGTGATTAATTCTGAATTAACATTAACCTATAAGTAAGTATCACTGAATCCAGTCAGAAAGATCTCAGTAATCATGTCTAGGCTGCACTAACACCATATTAAGGTTTTACCATCCGAGCACAGCCAGTGCTAAGCTGATTTAAAAAACATTTAATTTAAAACCAATTTGCTTATTAACTCAATTATCCACAAATTTGACTCACAGAGCAGGTCAATGTAACGAGATTGCCAGAGAAATGACTATTTTTCTCCTGGCTAATTTTAAGCTGTTAAATCCGTCTAAATTGAAAGTGCAGTGGTGACTCCATTGATCTCCATAGCAGTTTTCCCAGCAGGTTTGCTGATGTCATTTCCCATTAAGGTTAGACAAGTCTTAGGATTAATCATTTGAAAGGGAAAAAAAATGTTTTCCCTTTTCAGCAATCATACTCAAGCCAACAACTTGCAGTTTTCAGGGATGCTTTCATACATAATCCGCATCAATTTAATAAAGATATCAGTTGTCTATTTGCAATTTCCCCTCTCTGCATCTTCTCTCTGGAAGACATAGCAATCTCTTTCCAAAGCTGAACCTTCTTATCTGAAGAAATCTCTTAAATCTCTCAATCATTCTCATGATGGCAATAAGCTCCAGAGTAGAACTTCTACATAAAACTTTCAATGAATATCTTGTCAATTTAGTTATTGGATCCTAAGAAACATTAAGCTCAATCTAAAGTAGACTTTTAAAGAATAGAAAAGTCACCCAGTCATTGACGTTTATTGCTATGTGAAATGTTCTAGAGTGTGATTTGTGGCTGTTGTAGAAAGGACTGAGTCTCTTACATGTCCTTATCCATGGTAACAGAGAGAAATAAGCTTGTAGAAGGTCTTTCCTTTTTCTATTTGAAAGATATTGGACTAGTTCTTCAGTGTTTGTGACCATTAATATCAGCACAAAGGAGATGAAAATATTAAGAAATCACACTTGCAGTATTATCTTCTTATCTATGATGAAAATGATGATAAGTTATACAAGAAAGTTGAGAATTCTCTCTATTCTCCTGCATTAAACTCACAAAATATTCTGCTGGTAAAATATGGAGGAACACTTTCCCTTTTCTTTCTTCTCCTTTTTTTTTTTTTTTTTTTTTTTTGGTTAAACAGACTATATTTTCCTCTACTTTCATATATCTTATCCAGTCATCTCAAACTTTGTCAAATAGGCTGATTCATATTACATTACATTTCTTAGGATTTACATCATGTTAAGTGCCTGTTAATCTACTTTTTCAAAATATTAATGGACAAGTACAGTTAAGACAAAGGTAAAAAAGTATGGATAGTTTACATCAACAAGCATTTGATTTTCTTCATAAATCTTAATTACATTTCATTATCCAACAAGGACAGTATTACTAGCTTTATTTATATAGAATATTTGTGTATTATTTGAGTAGATTAATTGATTTTGACTACCTTTTTTTTTTCCCTGGGTTAAATATAGGTGATAGAGGTGAGTTTTAAAATTTTAAGCTCTTTTCATAGAGGCTTGTGTGTATATGCTACTGTTCACATACTCATATTAGTTCTCATATTTATATATACATATCTTTATATATATGACTACATATTCACATGTTTTCTCTTTATAGGTTATTTTTATATATTACTAGTTATAATATTTGTATATAATATTTTATATTGTTACTCTATTTATACTAGTTACTAGTGAGTAAGAAAAACCTAAATTTTTTTTTTTAATAATTAAATCAGTGGTAACTATGTTTAGAAATTTTGTTACACAGATACGGCTGCTTGCTCTTGCTTCATGGAATATTGATTTGTAAATCCACAGCACTAATGTAGACTGAATATTGTGAAAGAATACACTTCAATAGCTAGAAAAATAATGCAAGTTCTAGTCATGAATCCTGAAAGAGGTGAAGGTCAGAAAAAGTGAGCTAGACTCTACTAAGGCTAGACTACACCAAGCATGCTAGAAAAGGCAACGAAGGAAATTACATTGTTGAATACCCAAAATACCTTGGAATGCAGCAGCTTTGGTCTGACAAATTCTATGTTTGCACAGAAGGAGAAAGCTGCCTCTTTTGGTCCACCAGAACCTGTCCTGCAGATTCTTTCTGAAAGATTTTTATCCATCCATTTTCGGAATTTTTTTTTCCAGAGCAAAGAGAAGGATTTTTCATTTGACTCTGTTAAACTTTGGGAGGCTTGTGTTAGCCTGTTCATTGCTGTATTATTGACCTGTTATATGATCCCATGTAAATGATTTTACCTTTTCATAATCTTTACCTTAATCTCTTTTTACCATACAATTTGTTTTTGGCATCCAAATAAATCATCTCATGAGAGGGATCATTTTTTTTAGTATATGTTGGTACAGTACTAAGCAGAACGAACTATTTCCTAGTAAAGGATACTTGTTCCTATAATTTAAGCAATATATTGTATCAATCTTTTAATGCAAAGATGCTTTTAAGAATTTCCCACTTGAGAACGATTTGCTCTTAGATAGTTCAAGAACAAGGCAAGTTTATGCAGAGGGAAGATAAAATTGCAATTTGTCTTTAGAGTAACAGAGATTTACTATTAGAGGTAAGCCTTTGGAGACAGATGGATGGATGGATGGATGGATGGATAGATAGATAGATAGATAGGGACAGAGACAGTTATAGATATAGATATAGATTATATATAGATAATATATAATATAGATAATTATATATAGATAATATAGATGTAGATATAATTATTTTTTCTTTGTTTTGTTTTTGAAGGGGAACATATTTGTGGGGAAAAAAAATTCCCACAGGGGGCCAATGTTATTGTTTTCCTTCTGTATTTCACATGTCCAAGGTGAGTATCTGACCAGGACAATGCAAAGACATTTAAGGGAAAATTGGGAAGCCACTTTCAATCAGGGGCATCTCTTGAGAAAGGAAATCGTATCTATTATACTATGAGTATGACTTTGAAAATATTTTGAATTGACAGAGCCTTTATATATATTCACCAGAATAATGTCGGTTCTTTATTTCTATTCTTGTTCTGCATTTAGGGCATCACAGCTGGTTTCAGTCTTATAGTCTGAAATAAAATGGAGTCCAAGACACATTTCAAGGGTGAGCACATTTTGTATTTGAATCACCTAAGGGAATGGACTGAAAGGATATTATATTTCAATACTGAAATAATGTTCACATTTTTATGATTTCATTTTGATAGAAATATTTGTAGCAACAATGTCAAGCTTAATGTTTTGGTCATATTCAAAAGATAATTTAACTAATGAATAATAATGAAATCAAATGAAATTCATAAACTATATATTTACCACAAACATATCTGTGTTTTTTATCTATTTTACTATGCATAAAAAACCCTTTTGATTAAAAAAAAAAACTGTTATAGAAAGAAAATTTGACTGGGGAAATAGAACAGAATGTAGCCATATTCTGAATAACTATACGGTTCTATTTACCCAAGTTCAAAAGACAGCTTTATTTGTTGAAGAACCGTGCAAATATATAAAAGAAAATGAGCCATTACAAATATGTTAATTAAAATTTGTTCCACATCTACCAATAGTTATTTAAGTATTTGTGATGCATTTCCTTAACCTTGTTTTGCTTTTACACTCCAAAGAGTGTACTACTTTGTTCTACTACTTAAAAATTGATACAGATGTCTCAATAATATAAAATGCATTAATCTTTTATTACTGGCCTAGATTATATCTTTCATTCATCCATAGAAGAGATAGATAATTCATTCATTTATCATTGATAAAATCTTTATTAAGTTTCAAATCTAGCAATATCCATATAATTATATTTTTAAAGCTATTAAAAATGATACATTTAGATATAATGAGCTGATATCAATGAAAATAATGAGCTCGCATTTCCTCAAATAGGTTGAATATACCACATGAAGCCAAGAATATTCTTTCTCATAATCTCTAAGAAGTTACAAAGGAAAGAATGAACTATCATAAAAAGGCATATCGATTTTACTTTACCAAATAGTCAGTTTATGCTTTTGTGATTTTATGATTGTTCTTTTACATTTATGTACAAGATGAATGCTTTCAATACCTTATGAATAAAGACATCAAAGTCACAGTAATTTCGGAACCCATTTTCAGTAGAGAACCCTGACTGCCAAACATATGTGTATTGGAACTTGTATATAAACATTTGCCTGTCAATGGTTGAGTTTTAACCAAATCTCTCTATTCATTAGGTCCCTAGTTATTAGTTAATAGAGGACAACACAACACCAAAAGGTACAAAAGTACCTTTGTTTCCTGATGATTCATTATGTAACTGAAGACAGCTGTGTTTTAGGACTCTTAGACACATAATTCCCTACCCTCATTGTGTATTTTATGGTTAGCTCCAACTCAAGAGTTTCTTTCCAGGATAGGCAGTTTCAATCCAGGATTCAGAATGTGCCCACATGCCCATGATGTAGATATACAAACAGATGAGGAAAAATATTTAAAAAATAAATATATAACAGTTAAAAGTTAAAAGTTGGAGCCTTGTGAAATGATTGGCTCTTGAAGGATACCTATCAGAGGCAAACTATATTTCATTTATATTTCTCCTTCCCTGCATATTATTTCTTATGCCTGAGCTCCCTAATCCTTGGTGATTAAGAATATGCTACTCCATCTTATCTAGGAAAACAACATTTGTACCAATTACTTATACTAGAATAGAACTCTATTTAGTACGTACTCAAAAATAATAAGTATGTTGCTTTGTTTTTCTGTTGTGCAAATGTAGCATAAACCGCCTTAAAATCAGAGTATTATTCTCCAAGTTAGTTGTGAACTCTCTTTTCCATTTATGCTACAGTTTGCTTCTCTCAAATGAGAAAAGACTTGTTGATAAATGCCAAAATACCAGCTCCTTACCTGATGATAGTTTTTCAGAATAGAGTTGTTGAATAGTTTACCATCAGAGTTCACATAGTGCACAAACTCATAAAATTGAAATTCATTTCAGTATCTCACTTCAGCAAATTTCTCAACTTTGCATAAAATTACTAAATTTCTCAATGATCTTAGCTAAATATGATTGTCAATTAAATTTAAACAAAACAGATAATTGATCTCAGACCTAATTTGAAGAGCAAAGACTATATGAATGAAGCATTTTCAGTAGTTTTGAATTTATATACCTTTACACAACTTTAATTCTAATCCCCCAAATATTTTTGAATCCAGCTCCTCATGTCTCTAAGGTTGCACTTCTCTTGGTTTACAGTTCATTATATGCTTTTTGATCTTATAGCTGACAAAGACAGTGCAATGTAATTACCTGTACCCTTTCCAGAACAGATACATTTATTCTATTTTGTGATCTTGAGATAAGAGATAGAGGTATAATCTAAAAGATCTGCCTGCCTGTCTTTCTATTACCTACTTATCTTGTAATTTTTACTAATTATAGTCTGATCGATTCACTGAGAGACAGTTCTACTGTCTTTTATTTAGTTCAAATGAAAAAAAAAAACTAATAAGTTTTTTTAATATTTGGTTAATCAGATAGTATTTTCAACTTTAAACAGATTTTTTGTGTACCTTTATGTGTCAGGAACACATACATTCATACAGTCGTTGAGACAGTTAAATAGTTATGGTGTGTCCAATTGCGTTATTTGTTCATTACATTATTAGTTCAGGTGGTCTCCAGAAATTTTATTCTTAAAAACTATTAATACCTATAAAATCCTCCAAACAGAAACATATTAAAAACTCAATGTGAAATTCAAATAGTTTCAGTGTCTGTACACTCTACACTCTCTTAGCTTCATGATATTCTTTTGCTAACAAGATGACCCTTTTGAATTAAGTCAGTAATAAAAGTTCACATTGAAAAATATGTTAGGACATGTGAAAAAGATCTATGGAACAAAAGAATCCAAAAATAATAAGAAAAAAGTAATTTCAATTAAAATGTGATTCATACCATCATTAACAGTTATAACTAATTAACTCTATCCTATACTCTGTAAAACCTTGGCAGCAGGAATTGGTAAAATTGTGTCCATGGAAATAGATTGCACATTATTACCCAGACGGACAATAAACATATCGCAGCAAGGCAAGTGCTGTTTTTCCTTTAATTTTTAATTTCAGCTGTAAAACAGAGGGCTTTTTCAAACCAAAGTAGTATATTTAGGATCTAGGTTTTAATATTAAAACAAAACTACACTTAAAAGTCAAATTTATGAATATATTAAACTATTCAATGATAACAAATCAGTCAGAATTATATCAAGAACTGAAAATGAGATTGAACAAATATCTTTAGAAGACGTTAACTCAACGAATTATTTTACTCCTTCACTCAGTTCAACCTACCAGAAAAACTCAAGGATGCAACTATTTCCCTTCAGCTGGGAGATATCTTGTAATTATAGGGCCCAGTGTCTCTTAACTGAAGCAATGAAATACATATATATTTATACATATATACATATATATACATATTATATATGTGTGAGTGTGTGTATATATATATATACACACAAATGTGTCCCTTATGCTAATTGAATTAAAAGATTTTAAGTTGTTCACATTTATCCTCCAGCATAGATAATTTGTCTAAAGACTTATTTTAACCCACGGGACTTTCTAACTAAAACTATAGAATGCACAAAAAAACCCATACATCCTTATGGCTACTTTGCTTCTCAGTAGTGTTGGACCATCACTGTACTTTCTGTAAACAGGAATCCTGCTGCTGCAACCTTCTACTGACACTTTCATCCCAAGAAAATGAGAATCATTACATAATTTATCATGTCCCAAGAAAAACTGAAGTCCAGGAAGGTTTTATGGCCATATAACGAAAACTTTCCCAATACAAACTATTCTCAAGACATAGTTGGGACATTTAAATTCCCACACAAGATCTTATTTGCAGGTTTTAGGCTTTTCTCAAAGCAACTAGACTTAGTAGACTATATTGAATATGAATGCCTGGTTCCAATAGGAATTTGATCACCATATAGTTTCACGTGCTTGTCCTGCTGTCAGTTACTGACTCCTTGCCAGATCTTCCACTACAGCCTGTTTACAGCCCATGATAAAGACCTCCTAGAATACTACGAAACTATTAGGAAGCTTCCTTATAGAAGGAGTCACATTGTTAAAACTAAAGACCAAAATTAATTACTTTGATCTTAAATAGCTTTGCTAAACAACTGATGGAGAGAAGTACTTCTGAAGAATGACACAGAAAGCCTATGCAATGCAAAGGATGTCTCACATTTCTCTGAGAAAAACTGTTCCTTGAATAAGGTTGAAAATTAGGTATCTTCATCTACTGGGCAAAAACTTTCCATTAAACTGTTTGGATAGAGAAGGCAGAGAATGTGGTCATGTAGCTAGAGACTAATGAGTACTGCTGCCAAAAAAAGGGACAAAGGAAAAATCATGGTATTTTACATATTTTACATATTTTACATATTTTACATATTTTACACAGGTACCTGTGTAATGTATTATAATGCTCAATGACTTGCTTTCTTAAGGCATATGTGAGCATATGAGTTGAAACATATTGAGTTGAAAATTGAGTTGAAAATTAAAATTAACCTGTGTGATACAGAGCATTGCAGAAATTAATTCTCACCTTACATTATAAGAGTTGTAAGGAGCAAATTCTCTACTGGCATAGCTCCATTTGAAATCAATGAGGTATTGTTAGGAAAGAATGTGATTGTTGTTCCAGATCTATTTTGTGATTTTTTTAAGAATAACAACTAGATTTATTTATTTATTTGCATTTTAAATAGATTCTATTCTATATCTTAATTTTTTTCCATGCCAACCTCACACATAACAGAGAGTGATTTATTTTTACTGGCCAATATATATAGTCTGAAAGCCACTTTTAGCTTGTTAGAATTACAGTTAATATAGAATCATAGAATCATAGAATGCCGAAGGTTGGAAGGGACCTCAGAGGTCATCGAGTCCAACCCCCCTGCTCACGCAGGGTCACCTAGAGCATGTGGCACAGGGCTGCATCCAAGCGGGTTTTAAAGATCTCCAAAGAAGGAGACTCCACAACCTCTCTGGGCAGCCTGTTCCAGTGCTTTGTCACCCTCACAGTGAAGAAATGCTTCCTTAAGTTCCTGTGGAACTTCCGATGCTTCAGTTTGAAGCCATTTCCTCTAGTCCTATCCCTGCTCACCACTGAAAAGAGGCCGCCCCCTTCCTCCTCACTGCCTCCCTTGAGGTATTTATACACGCTGATCAGGTCCCCCCTCAGCCTCCTCTTCTCCAGGCTGAACAGGCCCAGCTCTCTCAGCCTTTGCTCATAGGGCAGATGTTCCAGGCCCCTGATCAGCCTCGTAGCCCTGCGTCAGCCTCGTAGCCCTGCGATATATACTTATTTTTCTTTTAGCAATTACAGTCCAGAATTATTTGTGTTGTTATCTTTGCATTTAGGTTGTACAAATTATAAAAATAAAATAAAGAACTTATACTGGAAGTTGATTCATCTTCATTAGAACAGTGCTCTTAAGTGATATATCTACATCTTTTAGAAGCTTTTTTGAACATATGTCCTTTCCCTGCTTTTCAGTGTCTTTTTTTTTTTTTTTTTAATTTTGGTGTTGATTGCTTTTTAGAAGAAGTACAATGCGTTATGTGATTCAAACTACCACCTCACTAGATGTTCATACTCCAGCCATTGTTTACAGTATGAGCTATGTACTATATAAACAGTAAATTCTTTTAATCTGACATTCTTATCTAAAAGTTGTTCTTTGGAAGTTTGTTTTCCATTGAAAGACTGCCTGGAGAAATTATGGTTCATCATCTCTTCCTCTTAGAATCATACCACACCTCTGTCCAAAGATAAAATATTAAGGAAAGACAGACAAATTTGAATGCACTTTTAGGAAAAACTGAACTCTTCTTGTGTGGTAACTTGACATTTTAAGTCTATCAAGGAGGATTCCCTTACCATTTAAGACCACTCCTTGCAACAATTTTGTTGTGTCCCTAAAAAAGATCAAAAATCAAAATGTCCAGATTTTGTGTAGGTCTCTCAGCAAGTTCAACAACTAATGACAGGACTGAATACCTCAGCAATGCACTTTTACTAACAACTCCCAGCAGAACTGAAAGATACACAGGCAGTGTCTAGAGGTCAGATTCAGATTTCATTTTTGGAGAGGATACAGATGCTTTTCCAGTATCTTGGACTTGACCAACAATAGGAGATTATTATCCCCTGTAGATTGTTCATGTGGGTACCAATAACATGGCTGGGGAAGACTGTGAGATCATCAAAAGTGGCTCTGGGAGAAAGTGTGAAGGTCATAGAGACCCAGATGGAATCACATTGAATGTACTGATGCTAAGGGGGATGAGCAGATAGGTTTATTATGTCAACAATTGTTTGTGTGACTGGTAGAAAATAGGGATTTGGCTCTTGTGACCCTGGGGACACTTCATGAATTGCTAGGGAGAAACTGGATCCATCTTACACACTGGAGCAAAAGCATCTTGTCAATAGGCTGGCTAGCATGAGGAAGAGAGCTTTCAATTAGGAATGGGAAGGAAGAGAGATAGTTACTTTTAACCAAATGAACAGGTGGTGAGCAAACAAAGGATGCAAGCTAATGTAGATGAGAGACACAGAAAGTAATAAAAAAGGGCTGAAGGAGGTTCAAACATATATGCACAAATAAGGGAATGCTGAAAAATACCTCAGTGGGGAAAGTTCTCACACCTTTTTTCTGGCAAATCAATACGAGTACATGCGTCCATGAAGCATCTTTGTGAAAATGCCTCTGTATATAAATCCTTGCAGCAAGAGGAATGAAAGCAAGAGTCAATAGACATTTGTATGCACTTTCAGGGCTAGGCTGATCACAGGTATGTAGTGAGGTAACACATGACTGGAATGCCATGATGAATTTCTGAATAAAGGTCCTTTAGGAAGAATGTGCCAAAATGCTGAGGAGAAGGAGTCACCTTTGATATGAGAGTTGCGGTTATGCACATGTGAAACTGCCTAAACACCATCAGAAAGTTTATGGATTAGAAGGCAAACACATGTTGGTAATGTTGTTGTGGATTTCTGCTACAGATCACTTAATTGGGAAGAAGAGACGGCATTCTTTAGACCAGTTAAAGAAAACTCAAGTTTACAGGCCCTAGTCTTCAATAGGGACTTCAGCTACCCCAGTATCTGTTAGAAAGGCAACAAGAAATCATTTCTGGTGTGCCTTGTTGATAAATGTCTGACAGAGATTACTGAGTACAGGTACATTGCTGAAGTGGATATTTACAAATCAAAAAGTTCAGGGATATGAAGGTGGGGAATTCTTGATTGCAGTCATTGTGAGATGGAGGAATACAGCATCCTGAGATGAGGCAGCAAGGCAAATAGCAGGACTAGAACACTAAAATTGAGAGTAAGATTTGGCCTATTGAGGAACCTGCTTGGAAGAATCTTATTGAAGGTGGTCCTTGAGAGAAGGAAGATTGAAGAGACCTCAAGCAAAAGTGGCTATAGATACTCATTAATGAACAAGGAACTGCTAAAAAGAAGTCATACATAAAAGGAAGCATAGAGGTAAGCTCAGGGAACCTATGAGAAATATAAAGACATTGTCCAAGCATGCAAGAATTGTTAGTATAGAAAAGACAACCTGGAGCTGAATCTGGTGAGTGACATGAAAAATAAAAGAAAAATTTCTGCAAGTACATAAGCAGCAAAAAGAAATCTTGGGAAAACTTGAGTCCAATGGGTGAACAAAGCAGGGACCGAATGTTAAAGAGTAAGAAAAAAAGACTGGTACTCAATGCCCAAATTTCATTCAAAATGTTTCACTATTGTGCAGATGTTTTTATTCTACACATCTATGTAATTCATAGAATATTCATATTCATATAAAAAAGAAATAGACTATGTCTGGAAAAAAGTCTTTATTTTGGAAAATAAAAAGCAGTTTTTGAAATATCTAGTTCACAAATATCTTTATAAGCCAAGAATATAATTAATAAAATATTTTCTGATAACAATGATTGCTAGGGGGGGAGGTGTGTGTGGGGGAAATGCTATTTAACTCAGAATTTTCCCAAGACAGTGACGTTTAAATATTTTAGAAGATATCTTTAGGATACTATTCATTATATTTGTGAATGCTAGATGCATTTGATCAAAGATAAGCTTAAAGAAATATGAGGAAAAACTTAGGGAATATCCTATTGAAAATATAGAACTTCTTCCTTTTGAAACGCAGTACAACTTTTAAAGGAAATATTTCCAGATAAATCTTTTACTGTTTTCAAACTGCTGAACACATACTTGACTTTTAAAGAAGCACAAATAGAAGTCTGAAGGTCTCTAGGAACTAGTTTATATTTCTAAGTTATTTTTGAACTGGAGGGAAATATAATCTCATTTGCATGTGCATGACTTTTTTAAAAAAAAAGTACTCTTAAGTAATTTTGTCGTTGGTTGAAAATTCCTAAAGTTCTTCCCAGTTCAGATTTTCTCATTCCACTGTGATAGAAATAATTTCTAAGCATTAATTTGGTTTACTAGATTATTTAAATATGAAGGGATTGAATAAGTAAAAGAACTCATAAAGTAAATGGCAAGAAAGAAAGAAAAAAATGTATTTGTAAGGAAATGTAACCTTGGTAAAGGAAATACAAACCTTATTATCAGACTTCTGTCCTTGTCTAGAGAAACTTCTTGAAGAATGGAAAAGTATGCACTCCTGAAACTGATGTCATTTGTTATTATTACATGTGCTTAAAATATGCTGTCCTTCTGTCCATCTCCTCTCCAAGAATTCCACAAATTCATTTACAGACTCTTTACCCAAGCAATAGCTCAAAACCATGGCTGGATCAGACATCTCTTTTGTTATGCCCATTCCAAGCTAGCTGAATTTTGAAATATACACCTTTATTATGTACAATTTAGAAAAGAGCACATGTATATTTATGTTCGCCAATGTGCTTTTATGTCTTTGGTCTTTCTTCACTGATCTGCAGCTCCATGTTGCATGTAAACTTATTACATATATTGCCTTTAATGCATCCTAGACAGTATTTTTTTTTTTTTTTGTTCATTTCTAGCCTTGCACTTTCTTTAACCGTCCACTGAATGTTTACAACCCTTGGGTCCTCTGTCAAGTCTGTGTCACATCTCTTACCTCTGTCTCTTCACCATATCCTATGTCTCCTTTTTTCCAGGCCTCTGCAGTCCCACCAGGCCTGCAGCCTTTTCTCTACACTGTGTCATTTTCTTAGAAACATAAATACCACATTTTCCTTGCAGGACTCAAGCTATGGGCAGGTCAGAAAGACCAGCAGACTGACAAGCCTCAAGTCTGAGGTCTTTCAAATTCCGTACAAAACAAGTGGTCTGTTACTAGCAATGTGCATTCCATAATCCCAGAGTGCTTTCTTTGATCTTCACTTCTGATTAGAAGTCATCTGGGTCATCTGGAAACTTCTGTTGTCTTCCTTAAAAGTCTTGGGTGCTAGAATGCATACAAACAAATTCATAATGCACCTATTGCCAGTATGTGCTGAATCCATCTTCTGAACTGCTCTTCCTTGGAGTGAGTAGAGCAGAAACAAAAAAAAGAAAAGTAAACAGCACAGATGTTTTGTCTTCTCTTCACTTTTCCTCACTGTTTATAATGTTAACATTCCTGCTTATTTGATCCATTTTACTGCAGCTTACAAGTTCTACTGCTCAGACAGGGTCCCTTTGCTCACAGTTTATAATTCTGTTGTGTTTGCAGAGCTCATTTATCAATATCTATATCACAAAACAATTTGTTTCTTTTTTGATGACTTATATTTTGTTTGAACATCTTGTCACGCAGCCTGTGAACTGCTTATGATCTATTATGATATACAATGAGTTACAGTGATGACTACCACTTATACTACTTATACTACTTATATTTGGCTTCATCTCTGTTTACTTTTTTTTTTTTTTACATTACTTCTCTCTTTGATTAGAGTCAAGCTGTGGTTTGAATTAGAATATCAAAAGTTTCAGTTCTAAAACATACCACATCTATAAAACCTAATAATGAAAAGAAAAATGCTCAACATTTTTAGAAATAATGGACTTAAAAATTTCAAGATTTGGAATAAAATGTAAAAATATGCATCTCTGTGAATTTCCTGATATTACTCATTTACTTTTTTTTAGGGGGAGGGGGGAAGGAGATTGAATTAAAAAGTTTGCATAAAGAATATGTGTTAAAAAAAACAAGTGAAGCAAATGGAGAGAATTGGGCTAATAGAAAAGACATTTCTTTGCAACTGATTGTATTCTCAAATAGAATCTGCCCATATATCTAAATTTGCAGTAGCTTTTCAATTCTTTTCCTGAAGAGAAGTGAGGAATTGAGTTTGTGACCTTTAGAGGCCTGGGAGAATTTGGAAATTTGAAGGAGAATATATTGACATGTAGATTCTCATAATTTTAAAATGAACTCTATTTAGTTGGATATTTACATGCATTTAAATTATTAATTAAAATAATTTTATGATTAATTCATTTCAATATTTAATGAAGGTTAAATACAAAGCCCTGGATATTAAATCTTCACACTATCTTCAGCCTTGGTCTACTTAAATACAAGGCTTATGATCAGAAACAAATCTAATATTAAACCTTGATATATACCTCCGCAGGAGAAAGGTAGAGTTACTGTATTTAGCAAGCATATATATGACTGCATTTGCATATCACTAAAGGTGTTAATCTATCACTGAATGATGGCAGGATGTGAGGTCACATTCTCATAAAGATGATTGCATCAAATTTACTTAACTCATTATAAAACACTTGATGTATTAACTATATATAAGATATCATCAAATACTACAATTTGTATATTTACCAATAAAAAATGTAAAATAATTCATTAGACATCTGCTTATTGTCCAGTCTTTTAAAGATGTTTAAGAATATACATTATTCTTCCTTTTTTACCTTTGCTGGTGGAAGAAAAGAACAAATACTCAAAACGGACAAAATCCAGGTAATTCTAACTTGGAAGTTTCATCACTTTTAAGGAGATCTTGCACTAATATGAAAAAGACCTAAAGGCAAAAAGGCATACTTTCTTTGTGTGGCAGAATAATCAAAAGTAGCTTTAATTGCTATGGCCACCATCAGCGATTCAGATGTTTAACTTGTTCTGAATGTCTGAATTATACAGTGCAGAACTAAAGGCAGAATCATACCCAAAGGATGCCATTTTAGGAATCTCTCCATCTTGGTTATGGCAAAATGATTCATAGTTTAAATTAAGAGCTTCTAGAGCCTTGAGGGGTAAAGCAACTTTGTCCGCTTGTGTGATTCTCAGAAGTAATTTTTATTTTTCTCACTCTGTGCTGTAAAATACATACCAGGCAATGGCTTTCACAGAGGAGCAAGAACACAAAACCTAAGGTGAGGCAGCTTTCAGAATAAAATCTAATGGAAACTCTCAAATTTTGACAGACTCTCTTGTGTAAAATCATAGAACCCTCAAGTTTGGAAAGCATCCTCAGAGATAATCTAGTCCACACCACCTGCACCATGAGCTCCCTGCTCATCCACGCAGGTTTCCTGTCTCCGCTGCCTGACTTATTACTTGTAGGGATACACCGATCCTGAGCGTGGAGGAAGTGCTGCTTGAAAACTAACCAGCCCAAGCCTTTCTTCCTTCTAGAGCCCTAACCCATGGGATTCTTCAAAGGAGGTCCCTGAAGAGGTCAAAGTCAGCCCTCCTGAAGTCCGTGGTTACAAGACTACCTCCTTCCTCCTCGTTGGATCCTGAAATCCACCAACTTGTGATTGCTGCAGCCCCCTACCCTTCACATTTCCAACAAATCCCTCTCTATTTGTTAGTACAAGGTCCAGCAGCCCACTTCTCCTCGTTAGCAACTCCACAACCTGTGTCAAAAAGTTATCATCAACTTATATGCATTAAATCCATTTATAGCATAAAAAATGCAGAAGTATCTAGGATTTTTTTTTCATTTTTTTTGTACCTTTCCTCTTCTTTTTCTAGTTGCAATTAAGGCATAGAATTCACATACCTCTTGAAAACACACTGTAACTGAAAATTGTCATGTAACATAATAACATAATAATATAACATACTCTCTCAGGTTCATTGGAGATCAATGGAAAATCCATCTGTCAGTGCCATAATTTGTTATTCTCTGGCACTATCTAAACATGGGGAATGCCATGTTTAATAAAAAAGATTATTTTGAAGTTATTTAATGTTATACATGATTTTTGATTGAGAAGTGTGATCCAGCAATATGCTCAAATGGAGCAGCTCATCCTACAGATCATCTCTAGGCATGTCAAGGAAAAGAAGTAATCAGGAGCAGTCAGCATGGATTCGCCAAGGGGAAGTCATGTTTGTTGAACCTGATAGCCTTCTATGATGGAATGACAGGCTGTCTACCTTGACTTCAGCAAGGCTTTCAACACTGTCTCCCATAACATCCTCATAGGAAAGCTCCAGAAGTGTGGGTTAGATGAGAGGATAGTGAGATGGATTGAGAACTGTCAGGATGACAGTGCTCAGAGGGTGGTGATAAATGGGACCATTGGAGGCCTGTGGCCAGCAGTGTCCCCCAAGGGCCCGGTGCTGTTCACCTTGTTCATCAATGACTTGGATAAGGGGACAGAGTCACCTTCAGCAAATCTGTAGATAATACAAAATGGGGTGGAGTGGCCGACACTCCACACAGCTGTGCTGCCATTCAGAATGATCTGGACAGAGTGGAGATTTGAACTGAGAGGAACCTCATGAGGGTCAACAAGGACAAGTCCTGGGGAGGAATATCCCTAGGCACCAGTACAGTTTAGGGTTTGACCTGCTGGAAAGCAGCACCACAGAGAGGGACTTGGGAGTCCTGATTGACAAGAAGTCATCCATGAGCAAGAAGTGTGCCCTTGTGGCTGAGAAGGCCAATGGAATCCTGTCCTGCATTGGGAGGAATGTTGCAGGCAGGTCAAGAGAGGTGATCCTACCCCTCTACTCAGCTCTGGTGAGGCCACACCTGGAATATTGTGTGCAGTTTTGGAGTTTCCAGTATAAGAGGGAACCTTCTACAGAGGGTGAAATACAGGAGGTTCTATCTGCATGTGAGGAAGAACTTCTTTCCTGTGAGGGTGACAGAGCCCTGGAATAGGCTGTCCAGAGGTGTTATAGAGTCTCCTCCTCTGGAGGTCTTCAAAACCTGCCTTGATGCCACCCTGTACCATGTGTTCTAGGTGTTCCTGTTGGAACAAGGGGATTGGACTAGATGATCTTTAGTTGGTCCTTTCCAACCTTAACCATTTTGTGATTCTGTGAAATGTATACTTATAAGCGTACATACACAATTCAATCACAATATCATTACTATGTAGTATACTCTATAATATACTCACCATCTTGACCCTGGGAGTCCCCACTCTCAAGGAAGAAATATGTTGGTTGAACCTAACTTTGGCTGAAGCTAGCTCTGATCCATTGCTGTCTTTGAAATTCCCTTGTTAGTTGTTCAGGTTTTATACCCTATGCTGGGCTGAGCCATGTGTACACTTTTTTCTTGTTGGTCTAGCTTATTTCAAGGAGATATTCACATTATTTTGATCAATTTAGGAATAAAAATATTCATCAGCTGATCCACATAGATATATCTTCTTATGCAACACAAGGGTCACTCTCTGATGTTTATTTAAATTCAGATTAATCTGTCACTTCCTATCCTTCTTCTATTGTTAACACTATTGGCCCATCACACTGAGAAAGAATATAAATGTGAATATTACAGGTTGCAAATCACGGAGTTAATCACAGCCTTTTAGTTAAGGCCACCATACCTGTAATTCAGAAGATTTGGACTGAACTGATATCAGAAGGCACTAATAATAATATTTATAATTAAAAGCTTCTGGCAAAAGGAAAGGATAACACTTTTTTGTTGTTGTTTTTGTTTTGTTTTAGATGGCAATGTTTTAATTGTCCTACATAACTGTGTCCTTTTCCAGTAATTTTGTTGTGTAAAGTTCATGATTTTTGTATCAGCTTCACTTTTGTCAGAATATCGACATTTTACAGTTCATACATGAAATATTAACATGTGAGCAATGCCTTATTAACACAGCCCTTTGTACTGTGTGAAGATTAAATTAATAATATTAAAACAAACAAATAAACAAACAAAAAAGATATAATCATCACGATATGTCAGACTACCATTTTATTATACCTGTGACATTTTAGGCATAAAACATATACTTAATACTTGCTATTCATTACTTTGCATAGTTTAGCTTATGTTTAAAATATAAACCAACTTTTTTTAGCTAACTATAGAGAAGAATTTTTTTTTTTTTTTCTCCTTAAGAGCAAGAACTCTAGGCTTCTGTTGACATAAATAATTTTTCTGCATGAGATAATATTAAAGTAACATTCCTCACACTTGGAAGAGCTCTATGGATGCTATGAATTGCTCTAGTTGTACATTCCCTCAGTTGGAATCCAGCTGAGAAATGATGCAACAGCCTTGTTCACTGATGAAAGTCACAAAGCAATTAGTTGATGAATATAGATCAGAGTAGGCAATAGGTTCAATTGTAGAGAGAGGAGATGATTAGTTGACATTTGCTTCTAGGCTCTACCATTTAAGTAGAAATTGTTCCTCTGTGTGTGAGACTGGATGTCTCTTTAATAGCTGAAAATTGGGCAGTTGTTGTGAGTTATGGACAAAGCCTTCAATTTTAACTGTAATTTAGACCTGAACATGGGGTGCTTCAAACTCTGAGTCTGAATTACTTTGATTTGTTTTAACTTTAATTTACTTTATTTAGTTAAAATATTTGTTTTTTAAAAATGTGTAAACATTTGTTTTTGATCATATTTTGAACTCAAACATATTTGCATTCATAACTTCATCAGGAAGGAAGTATTCTTCTGAGAGTATGCTCCTATATGGCCTCCACATCTATGCTCATTTTACTTAGTATATTTGGTAGAATACTGTGGAATCACCAGGTTCTGAACAAACTTTATAAACCTCAGATTTGCACATTTTTAACAGTCAACAATCTTCTATGATTTCAGGTTTCTCCTGAAGGAGGTGAAATTTGACAAAAAATGAAATAATATGATTTTTCAGAAACATTTCTTCACTTTTTTTTTAAACTGTCTTCTAGAAAGGATAAACAAAACAAAACAACATTTCACTAAATTAGAATGTCTATTCCTTTATTTTTTTAATTCCTTTTTTTATTTTTATAACCTATTTTTATTCCTTTTTTTAGGAAGGAAGGAGGGAAGGAGGGAAGGAGGGAAGGAGGGAAGGAGGGAAGGAAGGAGGGAAGGAAGGAGGGAAGGAAGGAAGGACTCTTGTAGTTTTCTTGTGTTCTAGCTCAACAGATATATTGAGACTTTTCACAAGTCAAAGGAAAAAGTGGTGAAAACCTCTCCGCACAGAGTGCACTCAGGCTAATGGGATGACACATTCATGATGTGGCTGAGTCTCTGCTGATGACCACTAGTACCGGAAGACAAGCAGTGCTTTGCTTGGTCTGGCCATGGCCGCCACGTACATTCAAGGGCTCCGTGACAAGTCAGAGTCACATACCTGCAACATTGCCTGGGCAGAAACCAAGGTCAAAAGCCTGAGTTTGCATGTGGCTCCCAAGAAAGGAAGTGGCCCTGCAAAGTCCTTCCATAGCTCTTCCTCGTGCTATTCTTCCCTACTGTCTGATTCATGGTCATGCAATTGCATTACACCAGAGTTGTCCTTGAACACAGACAGCTACATTCTGACAAAGGCCCTTACAACAACTCATAACCCAGCTATAATCTTTTTCTTTTCTGATCTTCCTTGAAGCAGACAGAAGAGTGGAAACTCTAGAAGACAGCTAGATTTAATGTCTAATAACATTTACCTCTGCTAGTTCATCACGATGCCTTCAACACAGTTATAAGGAAATACGCACATTAGTGTTTCTAGCACATGTTTCAGCAAGCATGTCTTACAACAGTAGACATGCACGTCCTAGAGCTGTTTATTTTTTATAGCTATTATCACTCAAGAATAGCCAGAAAAAAAATCAGAAAACCTTTAGCCACTATATGCCAAGAAATGTCAAAAAATTGAATTCACATTAATACAAAGTAGTTTTATTAAACTAATAAGAGAGTATATTTGTATATCAGGAAATTTCTAGACAATGTTTTACAATGAAGATAAATGCCTCACCACATAAAGCCAATAATTCTTTGACAGTTTGACAGGAGAGGAAAAAGCAATATTTAGGACTGGAGAGACTGTATTCTAGAAATATAGTGTCCATTTTAGTAAGTGAAAAAGCAAAAAAAAAGAATTAAAATACAGGGAAAACATTATTTTTAAGCTCAGCAGGCTTTCCTTTAAGTTCCTTTCATTTGATTTTTCAAATCCCTGTCTTTTTTTTTTTTTNTTTTTTTTTTTTTTTGAGGCGGGGAGATGGGCTTGGATAGGAGGGTAATGACCAAGAAAAGGCAGGGCAGAGAAAAATATTGTTTGGAATGGTAATCCATTCAATTCCAGAGAAGCTCTGATTATTTTTGAAGACAAAAAATAGTCCCATAATATTTTGATGATTATAAAGGATAAGGTAGTCTCATGACTTTCAATGTTAGAGCATTCATCAGGTATCCATCTACAGCTGTGCCTATGAAAAGCAACTAAAGCTAAGGCTTATATTATTTTTAAGCTGTTATAAATCTTAGCTAGAAACCAATGAGAAAAATGCATGAGTACTGTGGTGATTTTGCAATGTGCTGTGGTGATTTAGCACTGGAGAAGCACATCTAATTTGAACTTAAAACAAATGTAAGCCATCCTTTCCAGAAAGAATATAAATAATTCACCTTGAAATAGAGGGGACTTTCTAATTTTCTTGGCATAGGAAGGAAGTGTTGAGTGGAATGAGAACCATACTTCAGAGAGAATCTGAAATTATATTATATATTATCTGAATCTGAAAACATTATATATTATTTAATATTTTCATAAATAACACTTACATACAGAACAAACTAGTTAGATTATTGTTTGTAATAATAAGCTGAAATAAAAATAAGAAGAACTTATTAAGTCTCCAAACTCTAAAATTCATTATTTTGTAGGAGCTCCTGCTTAAGATGATTATAGATGTGGATTGTAAATTATTATTATTTGGGAGGAGGTTTAACTTCTAAGAAAACTATTCTTGCACAAAAAGTTTCTTGTGCATTAGTATGCCCATTGCATTTTTAGTTTAATATGATTCTTTTCTAAGCAACTAATATGCTATAATTTAGAAGTGTGTTTAATTTCTAATGCTTACAGGCCAAAGTTTGTTACATTCTTAGAGACTTATTGAGTAGAGTTAGTTGAATTCAATGTAGTGTCAATGTATAGTAGTCCAGTTGTTCAGGGATACAGAAGAATATTTTAGTCGATTTGAAGGAAAAATTGGTTGTGTATGACACACATAGAGAGAAAAAAAAAAAAAGAGAGAAAAAAAAGAGAATAGAGTTGAAGGTCATTTCCTATAAAAATAGCTACTTAAGTGAAGCTCAGACAATAGTGTAAATAATCATAGGTTGAATTTTTCCATTCGTGGTTTATGATTATAGCTTGACTTGAACCAGAACAAAGACAGTATTTAGGTTGTGCTTTTACAAGAGATCCTTAAAAGTCTTGAATGCTTACTTTAAAGCTACTCTTATAAATATCAAACCAAGAACATTCTGTTAACTGCATTTGATAACATAAGTGTGGACAAACTAAGGATAGACTCTCCTCAAAAGAAAGTGTAGTCAATATATAGCAGCACATGTATACTCAGCCTTCCCTCATTAGGGGATGGATTTCAGCACTTCAAAAACATGTAGTGCATAAAACCTGCTCGTATATTCTCACTAATTCTCTTCATCTTTTCCCTTGTTCTTTCAAAAGAGACAACCAAGATGAAGAATATTATAATTAGTATGTTTGGCGTATATGTTCTTCTGGCCTTTTGGGGAGAAATCGCCTATTAACTTGTGACTATTTTTCAGCATTAGAACTCCTGTTATGAAATTAGAAAAACAATTTTGTGACATTGTTAGGCTTGTATTCTTCCAAATGTCCTCAGTGATTTTCTTGAAAAATCGAAAGTTAGTCTTCATCTTTTTCTGTCACTTGGTGTGAAAAATGTTACCAAAGCAGCGAAATAAAAACTAGTGCAGAAGAACTGCTGATATTTACCTGTATATTTCAGAAGTAAATTGACCAATGGGGCAGCAAAGGAGGGACAATTTGGCCCAATTTTGGTTCTTAAAGTAAAAATAATAGGTTATTTGTGTGTAAATGAGATGTGACTAGAGTAACTTTGACATTAAAGAATCACATAAGCATAACTAATAGCTTTCATTATGAGCTGCTTAACTGCAGATATTCTTTTAAAGCACCAGACTTAAAGTTATATTATGTTCACTTGTTCCAGAGAACTACAGCAGCAGTATAGGGACATATATGTATAGGGACAACCATCTCCAAAATATATAAGATTATTTCTTAGAAAAAAAAAAAAAAAGTCCATTCAAGTGGTGAAAACATACAAAGCATTTCCTTTTGTTACATACACAAGAGCTATGCATTCTTCCACACAGTGGCAATCTAACATTCTTGCTATTTTGCACGTCTATTGATTTTAGGAAGAAAGTAAGAAGGTTTCAACTCTTATTTTTAGCTGTACTACCAAAATAACATGCCTCTGGCCCAATTAGTTGCTCCCTTCTTTTTAATGGTATTTGCCCAAGGAGGATGTAAAATAACATGTTCTGGGCATGATGCTTACAGTACTAATTTTGATGTCAAAGCAAATTCGTATTGCTAAGTTATAAGCCTTGAAAAATAGGATTTATAATATAAACATGGCTGAAATCTTGAATGGAACTGAACAAATGATACCACTATAATTACGCTCTGAGAGAAACACAATAACATATCCTGAAGTCATAATTTGGTAATTTATTTTATTACAATTGGTTTTTAGTATTTGTTCAAATGAACCTTCACAATTTTATAAACAACATGAGCTTCCCACTAAAAATTAGATTGATTTGTCTTTGGATAGTACTGAGTTGTTTAGTCTGTCCTCATTCCACTCTTCTAATATAGCTAACATCTGCGGCAGTTGTGTGGTACAGAAGCAAGCACTAAGGACTGAAAGTAGACTTCAGCTCCTTCAAAATGGAGCACTAGACATTCCCATGTTTAATAGTCATCATAACTAATTTTAGAAAGTTTATGGGTTTTAGATGCCTCTTGTGCTTCTTAGATGCATTAACAAATTTCAAATTGTAAGATGAGAAGCATTAGATCATTTATTCTTAGCTGGCTATAGCTTAGGCAACAGAATTTCTTCTAGTTCCTTTTTTTTTATTATTACAACTTATTTCTCTTTAATTTTAAACGAAGTTTTGTGAACTCCCTCCCCCAAACTTTTTCCTTTTCTTTTTCCTATGTAATACAGTTGATTCTGAACCTGCATATTTGCATTTAAAGTCACAAACCCCTTTTTCACAAGCTGGAGGAAAAGTAAATCAAGGTAAATAGCTTTCTTACAGTTAGTACCCCCACAAAATGCTCAGGTCATACTACAATTAAACATTGCTTTCTTTTTAACATTTTTAGTTGATATATTTCCATTTTATCCACCGCTGACTACAACTTTTTACCTGGGAAACGCACCTTTATTTGTTCTAAAACTACTCTTCGCAAAACTACGTTATATATCAGGTTAAAAAAGGAAATGCAGGCTAAAAAAAGGTGCAAATAATAGTCCAGTGAAGAAAAAAGTTTTTTAAAAAAATTCTTCTGTAAAAAAAAATTGAAGCTTATTAAAGACTTAGAATACTTAAAATACCAATAGATAAAATCCATTACTAATTTTCTTACTATTTGAAGCCTACAAGGTCTTTTTAAACATGTAATTTAGAATTTCATTCTCTTATGCACTGCCTGTTACATATATTCTACCCAATCATTCCAAAAGGCATTGTGCACTATTCAGCATATCTAGGGATTGGTCTGAAAATATCTGAATTGTAATTCTCACTTTTCACCATGCTTTTAAAGGAATATGTTTTCTATTCAGTCACAGTAATTTTTTCAAATTTTTCAAAAGCATAATAAGGATGCTAGCTTCTTTTAAATATATCCCCAAATCCATCAGACTACAGATTTCTTAAGCTTTTAAAGGTCTGATGCAAAGAGGTAAAATGAATATGTAGTGATTAATGAATCTGAAGTGGTCTTCAAATGTTTTCCATTGCTATCTAATTTAAAATTACAGTGTAGGCTCAAATTTTATCTTCTGACCATAAGGAACTTTTATTCAGAATAACCTAGCTGAGTGTCAGCTTGTTCTTTAATTGTTTCTCCCTGAGTTGATTGAAAGAGTGCGAATGTCATCCCAGGCTAGCAGACTGAGAATATATATATGGTTCAGCCAAACACAGGGTGTAAAAATGAACAGCTGACAAAAGAATTTTCAGGAGAGAATTTAGGTTTTGAGTGGTCTTAACCCACAAATTCCTTCCTCGTGACTGGGGAAGCCCAGTGTCATGACAGTGAATTTATTATAGGGATCACCTAAGCAGATCACATTGGCATTGTGATTGAAATGTATATGGCATCTTCCATGTTTTCCTACATGAAACTTCCTTTTTTTTTTTTTTACTGTGATTTCAGCATATTGATGTATCACTCAGCTGAATCAATAATTCTATGTAACATCAAGTATCTTCAAATAGATAAATTTTAATATTAAACATTGCATCCTCCACCTGTGGAATATTCAGAAGAACCTGGTCAGAGAGTATTGGACTGAGAAGTACCCTTTGAAGATCTAAATGATGCACTTTTTATTTTAATAATTCCTCTCATCTTGCTCTTTTCCTTTGTTGGTATTTTAAGGGAACTTAGCCTACTATCAGTATGATTAAACAAATGAAAAACAAATAAAACAAAAATTTTCATGAAAAACAAAAGAAACACAAATGATTTCTTCAGGAAAAGCAGAAGGATACTTCTCTGGAGCACAAAGCTATCAGGTATCAAGATAAAGATAAATCATGATTATGAAAATTAATACAATGCTAGGAAATATTGACTGTTCTGTTTATGAATAGCACTTGAATAAAAACAAATAACATTATTTAATAGGTTGATTATCTCTAGGAAGCAAATTCAGCATTCCCTACTGTGAAATTGAGGAATGTTGTGCTTAGACATCTAACTGAATATGGTTCAGCCTTCAATTCTCTGTTTATTATCAGCAGCACAACCAAGAGAGGTTGTAGAATCTCCTTCTCTGGAGATATTTAAAATTTACCCGGATGCAACGTTGTGCCACATGCTCTATGTAACCCTGCATGTCCAGGGCAGTTGGGTTACATGATCTCTAGAGGTCCCTTCCAGCCATAATGATTGTATGATTCTATGTAGAAAATAGAACCAGTCTGTTAAAAGTATCTATATTTATTTTCTCATTCCACATATTATTTTATAAACATTCAACACTTCCCTTGGATTTTTAATTCTAATTATGCCAAAGATATAGAATGTCCTTTCTTTACGTTTCCAAAAAAGAAAAAAAAAAAAAAAGAAAAAAAAGAAATTGAATTTGACTATTCAACTAAAACTAATTTAGTACTAACTTATTAGAACTGCAGCACAGTCATTTTATTATGCCATTAAGTCTGAATGTCTTATTTCTGAACATTCAAAAGACTAAAATTTTGGAGAACTTCTATGATTTATACAGTTTAGAGCAAGTCAGAAACAAATGACACTGAAGGAATAAAAGTTTCTGAAACTAGATAGCTCATGTCACCAGGAACTAAACAACATTCAAAGCCATCTGTGAAATTTGAAGAAGATTCAGCCAAGATAGAATGGATTTATAGAAAAAAATGATAATCTTTTAGTTGTTTGAATTTTTTCTTAAAAGAATAATAAAATGTGTATATGTCTCTAGTAAAGTGTGCATATTTCAGGAATGTATATGAAGACTTTACATTGGATTCTGCAACAAGTATTCCCTAAACTGACTTAGTGCAGTAACCTGCCTACTGAAGAGTGTTATTTCACCAGTTCTTTTTCTGTCTTCCATGCCTGGAAAAGAATATATATATATTGCCTTCAGATACGATTTTCTATATTATCTTAGCAGAAAGACAGAATGAGAGGATAGCTGATAAGATGCTCAGTACAGCAAATCACATTTTTTCAGAAAAGTAGCATTTTGATAGTTTCTACCACTTTATTTACAAAGAGACATTACATGACAAAGCAATGACAAAAATACATCAAATAAACTCACTTTCAGTAACTGTTGCTCAATAACTGTTGTTCAATAATAACGAAGTGAGATTCATCTAATCAAGTCTAATCTAATCTGTGATCAGTAAAAAAAAAAAAAAAAGACAAGAAGCTGAAAAAGAAGCCATTCTAAGTCAGTTATCTAAAGAAGGGGAATTCACTCTGTTGAGGTGTTTATTTTTCATTGCTCCTTGGAGATGAGTTTAACAAGTTTATAGCTAAGGAAAAGAAGAAAAAAGTTTATAGCATATATTTGAATGACTTAATTGTGATGAATTTAGGTGTACCCACTCTTAGGAAAAGAGTATTTGAATGATAACATTATAGTACAGTAGAATATACAGCAAAAAGGAGTTTTAGATTTGATTTTCTTGTCCTTTCATTACCCTGCTGTCACAGAAAAAAAAATTTTTTGAGCAAACTGTAGATTTTAAAAGGCTTGTTATTGAAGTCTATAGAGAGATCTACACACTGAGTCAGTAATATTCTATTAGTATACTACAAAGTTTGCATCTTTGAAGTTAGTCCTTAGGATTCTTTAAAAAGTCTTGAAGTTCTAATTGTCAACAATAAAAATGGCTCAAATGAGAGTTTCAGATGCTTTTGAGTTCTTGTGGCCAAAAGAAATAATAAGTGGACAAATAGCTGATAATCTGACTATTGTTTTCTCATAGTTTTCTTGGGAATTTCTTCAAGTCCTTTTTTTTCCAGGTGTAGATGTCAACAACATAGATGACTATGACCTTCAGATCTTATTTATTTCTAAGTGACAAGAACAGGTGGAAAATATTTTTCTTTTCCATATAAAACTTGTACAGAAAATGACTGAATTTCTCCCATATCATCTCAATTTTCCTGGATTGGTGCTTCAAAACTTCTAATGCATCAAGAAATTAGGATTTCTTATCTTCCTTTATGGCCAAACACTTCTCAAAAGACTCTACACTATTGATTCATAGAATTTTCATTTCTGTTGATCTATGCCTTTTCTCAAAAAGTTCATCATTTTGCAGTATTATATTTTACTCCTTCCCATAAAATAATCTATTGATTCTGTTATCTATCTGTTATCTATCTGAATCTATTGAACCAAAGCAAACAAACAAAAACATAAAGCATCTTTTTAAAATGTGTTCCTCTGGACTGCACATATTAGTGAGATTTGAAAAGGGAAAGATAGCACTCTATGAAACAGTTGTTAAAAAAACTATGAGTCTTTGTGGCTCACTTCATATACTTCCGTATCTTAATTATGTTAATGATTTTCTTTTGTAAAAGTTCTTTTTTCTTTTCTGCATTCTTCCCTCACTGGAATTCTAGTGAATCATTTCATTCTTTTGTGACCTTCATACCTCTCTACATAACTTGTATATTCATTGTGCTTTACTAGAAAGTATCTGTCAGCTCACAGTTAGGTCAAAACATCTTCAAAGTCACTTACTCAAAAATTACTAGCATGTTGCCTCTACAGAAATACATGCGTTCATCAGTATTACATTCCATTAAGCGTAACAAAACTTACTTATATAAATTCTCAATACTGAATAATTTCTAGCTCATTAATTGTAAATATTTTCTGGAGTATTTTATTTGGAATATTTCAAGCACAATGAGATTTACTGAAAAATAATATATTGAAGTTATACGTGTTTTATATATATATATATATAAATATCATAGCAAAAGTAAAATGTAGAATATTCTTTGATGAAAATGAAGGTCTACAGATGATAACAGGATGGAGCAAATGATAAAAAATTGAAGATCACAGCAAGCCTTGGATTTCCCTTTTCTACTGAAATCTGTTGGGAATACACTGGGAAATTGCTGCTGTGTACTCAGCCTTCCTGTAAGACAAAGCAAGAGAGAAAACAGTGCTGAGAGCAGGTAAATGCACTATTTGAGGCCTGGCAGCTAGAGCAGTCCTGTCATTTTCCAGCAGAATTGCAATTATTACAGAGATATCTGCATATTAATTTCCCCTTTCTTTTTAAAGCTTCAATCCTTTAGTCTTCTGTTGGGAGTAGATAAGGCTTTCTTATTTTTTCCTCTCATTTTATTACATACCCCTCCATAAATATAGTTCAACTGCATCTCTCTTTGCCTGAATGTGTGCAACTCTTCAACTCTTTGTTCTCAGAAAAAAAAAAAAAAAAAATGAAACAAAAGCCTACAAGTCTTATGTTTATTTTAAGAACAAAACAAACACACACACACACACACAAAATGAATTCCTCTAAGTAATCTGGAAATATCAGTCAAAAAATAACAACATACCTGCTAGTCAAACTTCAGTGGTTTTAGTTTTTTTTGTACTTTTGTTTGTTTTCCAGAATTTCATCAAGCTTCAGTAAAAAAAGAAGTGAGGATGTTTCCATGCCAAATTTTGAGCACAGTGTCTTCTTCTAAAGGAAACAAAGATATGAAGTTATGAGTGCATCTGATAATAGTTTCTGCATTATTTATGAATAAGCAAAGTATCTAATTCTACATGCTTCACTGTTATGTGGAAATACTGAATGTGATAAATGATTTTCTTATGAGGCAAAATAAGTTTTTTTTTCCTCATCTATAATAATTAAGGTTTTTTTTTTTTTTTTTTTTTTTGTATTCACCATTTTCATTATGGGATTTTATACTTTTATGTCAAAAGTTTTCTGTATACGTAGGAAAATGAATTTTTTTTTAATCAGTAGTGGTTAAAACTTACAAATTTTTTTACTACAGTGTGCATACTCTTAAAGGAATTATATTTATTTGCATATTTATTTGCATAAATCCAAAATGAACAACACTGGAAATTCACTAAAAATGATAGTAAATTGTGTAATAAAAGTAACTTTTAAAAAAATATTTTACATTACCTTATTTTTTCAAATAAACTTGATACCACCATACACCATATTTAATCATAAACTGTGAGGACTGTCTTTTACAAACAAATTTCCATAAAATATATATTATTCATTTTCTTTTATACATAACAGTGTATATTCAAAATACTATGATTTCATTTTTTATTTCATCTTTGAACCCATGTTAAAAAATTCTTAACTAAACAAATTTTGTTTAAACAAATGGTGGTATTTCCAGTAAATCATAAATACAAGAGGTTAAAGGGTGTTAATATAATAAATAAATAAAGGGTGTTATTATAATAAATAAATACTTCTACTAAGAAGCAGAAATATTTTATAATACTGCATCTTCAATTTACTAGATTTTACTGCATAGTATTCTGATATTCCTTGTGGAGAGTGGGGAGGAAAGCTTCATAGCTTTCATATTAACATATGATTTTGTTTTGAACATAATATGAGTTTATTCCTGTTGGCTGTATATTACAATAACATTTTTTTAAATGGGAAAGTTGCAAATATTTTACCAATTTTTAGTTCCAATTTTTCACTAATCTCTTTAGGATATTATTACAAGCCCTTTTGATTATTATATACACTAGCGACAGCTTTATGAATCTATATAAAAAAATATATATGTGCCAGTTTTTACTGAACAATTATGTAAAACATTTAAAGAAGACTTCCAAAAAGGTCTGTACACCCAACAGATTATTAAAATTGCAAACTTAGTTTTCCATTAACATTTTCTATTTTGGCATCTTAAAAGAGTGGAAGTTGATTTCAGCAGAAGAACCTGTGGGGAAATTAGTTCATTTTGCTAAAGTATCTTAATAATTACAGTGACATCAAGGTTAATTGCTTAATCTGTATTGCCATAGTGCAGTCCTGTAGAAATCCCAACACAATCTGTTCTATAGTTAGTGCCAGAATATCCATATATAGTGCAAGCTGTAACCTAAATAATAAAAAAAAACCCTTCTGATATAATTAAAAAATAATATTTATCAATACATATAAAAGCTGATTGATGAAAAAGACAGAAGATTTCAAAAAAAAGTTAATAGAAATATAGTAATTTGAATTCTTCGAGGAGATAAAAACATCTGAGGTGGAAAACAACCTCAAGCATTTTTTTTTGCCTATTCTTTTGCATGTGCAGAATGTGAATTCTGGCCAAGTATATCAGACTTGCATCAAGTCTTATTTTCATAACACAGTACATCATGATATAGGGCATTTTAACCAAAAAATCACATTACTCATTTCTAGTACAGTGTATTTTTTACAAATTGAGTTTTATTTACAAAATATTGTAATCAAGTTATAGAAAATCAGACAGAAAATATAGAAATCTTCTTTCATGTGTATACATTCAAACTGAACACATGCACACTTCATTTTCACTTTTCAAGCAGTTACTACTCAGCTATTTTATGTTTCTTGAAAATAGCAACAGATGATTAATGTAGTAATTGAAAATGGACTGATGGAGTCTTTAGACTAAAGACTAAAGACTTTAGTCTAGTAAGACTTTAGTCTTTAGACTCCACGAGTGGAGCTTCTAGAACTCATGGAGCTTCTCGAGAGGGTCCAGCGGAGAGCAACTAAGATGATTAAGGATTGGAACATCTCTCATATGAGGAGAGAGTGAGTGAGTTGGGCTTGTTTAACTTGGAGAAGAGAAGATTGAGAGGAGATTTTATTAACATGTGTAAGTACATGAAGGGAGAATGCGGGGAGGAAGGGGACAAGCTCTTCTCAGTCATGGCCAGTGACAGGACAAGGGGTAGTGGGTATAAGTTGAAACACAGGAAGTTCCATCTCCAGGTGAGGAGGAACTTCTTTCCTGTGAGGGTGACAGAGCCCTGGAACAGGCTGCCCAGGGAGGTTGCGGAGTCTCCCTCTCTGGAAATCTTCAAAACCCGCTTGGATGCCACCCTGTGCCACATGCTCTAGGTGTCCCTGCTTAAGCAGGAAGGTTGGATGAGATGATCTCTAGAGGTCCCTTCCAACCTTAAACATTCTGTCATTCTGTGATAGTCAAAGCTGATCTCAAAGATGTGTCTCTGAAAGCACGGTAATTAAACAAAACAGAATCTATCACCTTTTATTGTATGTTTTATACAGCAGAGATGAGATATACAGAGTTAAAAGTATCTCTAGCTTAAGACACACATTCCACTGATGATATCGAACTCATCAGGCAAATGTCCTTTTCACTTTTAACAAAGACAGATTATGGTTGAGATCATTTTACGTTTTAAGATTTTTACTTTGTAGGATTTGAGGAGACAAATAATCCTAATGTTATAGAGGGGAGGAATACATCCTTATTATTCTCAAGGATACATTCTTTAAAGTATGATCATTAAATAACTAAATAGATAAAATAACAGATACTTTAAAATAGATCATATTTACATTTATAAATATGTTTTTCATCTACCTTGGCAGCTTCTGCTCATCTGTCTATAAATCTGAGTAACTTGAAAGGTGAGTATCTTTATGCCATATAAATTCTAGACACAAAATAATCTAGATATGGAAATGCTTTATTTTAGTATACAATCCACTTGGTAAATTTTAAGAGTCAGTTTCTTAAAGCATTAACTCAGACTATCATGAATTCAAAAATAAAATGAGTAACCTTTAATATTCCTGCATTTTACTTGTTACCTCTTGTTACCTCTTATTCAATGTTTAATTATCTCCAAGGAAACAGGATTCAACTCGCATGAAGCAGTAGTTTTCATTTAAATGGTTTCTCAGCTATTTTAAATGCTTATACTACATGGGAAGGGTTACACATTTTACAAAGCACATACAATCACAGTTAGGACTTACTGCAAAATTTCATACGAATCTCTTTCACCTAAACAATGTTGTTCTTTGAATTCTCTCTAAAAAGGCAGTTGATGACCTGATAAGTTTATTTTGTCAGTCAAACTACAATTAGTAAGCTGCAGGAATATAAAAGAAGAGAGCTGAAGAGTAGCACAGCAGTGAGTCTATGCCTGCATATAACTGCCTTCTTTTACTTTTCTGTATGAGTCAAAACGGTAACTTGCAAAAAAAGAAAGTCTTAGTAATATCCTAAGCTTCTTAGAAGACATAAAATATTTTAACGTGTTTGTAGCTGAGTATTATTATTTGTTTCCCTCCTTGTCACCAAGGAAGTGACTTGTCACTGCCTAGAAAAGTTTATAGCTCATATGATATTACCTCAGCTGAAACTGGGCAACAAGTAACAACTATGTGACTACTTCTATGCTTTAATTGAATTTCTTATTGCATTCTATTTAATATTTCTTTTTTATAAAAATGCCTATCTATTTTTCATGCTCCTATGAAACATTCCCCAGTTTTCTCTCAAAAAGTATATACAATGGGAACTGGAATTATTAACAGACATGATTTTTAAATCCCTACAGACAAGTGCTAGTTCAGTGCTTCTGACTTTTGATAGGAATTGACAGTCACAGATAGTCACAGTCTTTTGTACTGCTTTATTGTGTGACTTCAGATTTCAGCAAGAAGTTGAGAGAGAATATTTCAATATGTTTATAAAACATTACTGAATATTATGTGAGTACAGACTGATTATATATAATACAAATCTGGTTTCTTATTTAACTACTTCTAGACGGATTCAATCATTTAATGTACAGCATTCAAGAACATGTTTACAAAGTACCTTCTGTCATTTTCAGTATGGAGGTTATTTGTTGTTCAGCCTTTAAAGGTCACATAGTCTTGGCTTCCCTGACTTAATCAATATGAACTACATGTCTCTGCATCAGAATAAACAGCTACTGCAGGCTCTTCTTTTTCCAGGTCAACTGCTGTGCTGTTCCTGATCTCTCCTTGCATCTGGGTAAGATCTTTTCCCACATTCATAATCAGTGCACTGGATGACCAGAATGACTGTAATGACAAGCAAGACACTGGAACAATGCTAATGCAGCACTATATGACTGATTGGACAACCTCAGCAAAAATTGATCTTTCTGTCATCCTTTCGAGTCCAACTAATGTGTTTTTTTTCGAAGAGACTTAGGTCTAGTTCATAGAGTTGTCCTCGGATATTTCATTCCAGTCTCAAAGGGAGTAAGGGATGAGGTGATGGAAAAGGTCACTGACTATTGAATTGAAAATTAATTAAAAGGCCAAAAAGACTTCAAAATATTGTTATTATCATACAACTATGTGGCTTTATTCACTAGGCCATTATGGAGGATGAACTTATTCAATGCTGAAGATGTTTATTGTATCACAAGAGTAAGACTTTTATCAATACAGACTCTTATCAATCACCTCTACAACCTTGCAGTTATAACAACTTGCTCCTATTTGCAAGAGAAAGTGTGCTAATTAGAGGCAAAATATCCTTTGAATGTCCAAAAATGAACATTTAAATATTTGTACTTCATCATTATTCTGCAAGATAAGTTATGAAATGACAAAATATATCCCCAGAAATCATACTCACATTTAAACAAATTAAAAACAGGTACAGATACTATAGGAAAAAAATATGCATATATATTGATAGAGGTTTATGATCTTGCGAAGTATTTATCCTTGCAGAAGCTCTGAAATATAGATTTGTCCAAACACTCTAAAATTGGCAGGTCCAAGGATAAACACTTTCTTTTTTTTTTATTGCTTTCAGAATCCTTAAACATTTTTTCTTAATAAATAAGACATATGTAAAAAAAAAAAAAAAAAAAAGAGTTATTATAAGAAATATCCACTTAGTTAACTTTGTCAATTTTAGTCACCATTGAAGTTGATCAGCTTTAGCTTGACTGGTCAAAGGAATAGAAAATTAACAGGGATATAAAGAAAACTCTCTGTGAAATATAATAAAAAAAAAATAAAAGATGTTAGTTAAATTGTAAGGATCTCTGTCTGCCATACTACTATACTAGTACACTAGAGAAAATAAGAGAAATTGTATGTTATATAACCATTTGAACAATAAAAAAGGAAACCAGACTTCACAAATTAGGCCCTGGATATCTTTGCATCTATTTCTTTACATTTAAAATCCAAAATAAAACACATATGACCCTACTTTGAATAATTTTTGTGTTGCTCCTGAAGACTTACATGCTATGAAATGAAGCAGGAGGAAATAGTAATGTGAAACAGTCATTTCCCTCTACTCTGATAATCACTGTTCTCTCAGTACTATCCTCACCCTTTCTGAGGTCCCAGACCTCTTGTTTTTATTGGATGTGAAGCTAATCTGCTTTTGTCAGAGAAAGAGCCATAAAGTTACTAAAAGCTATGTAGGAATGTGGAAAGTTTGTCTAAAAATAAATAGGAGTACTACAGAAGCATTTCAATTTATCATCATTTGTAATTTTCAGCAGAGTATAACCTCATCAAGAACATGTACATATGACATATGCTACATATGCTATACAAAAAAGCAGTGCCATATGCAATAATGCTTATCATTCAAGATTTTCCAGGACTCTGAAGTCCTATTTGGGGGAAATTAAAGGTTCATGTAAGAAAGATGTGGAGGGTTGTTTTTTTTCAGCCTTGCTGCCATTTTCTGAAAATAGAGGAAACAGGACTGAAAAGGAAGAGGAGAAGTAAGTCCATTGGACACATTCATAAAGACTGTACCAGCATTTTTGGAGCAGGAAGGATTCTAAAAGAGTATTATGTTCACAATATTAATTTGCAGGAACCTCTAACATAGTGACAGGTTCATCTTCCAAGAAAATGTCACTGACAGCATGATGTAAAAAAAAATATTGATTTTAAATGTAAGCATGTAGTATAGTGGTAGCGTTAAGTTAAATAGTTCTCTCACTTTTGTTCTTGCAGTGTTGACTAGCATAGAGAATACTGCTTAAGCCTACATAAATATAAGTTGTTGTAACCTTTCTTAACTGAGGAATCAGCACCACTAACCATCTGAGATGTTATAATAAGAAATTCACTGCACTAAAGTGAATATATTTGTTGGAATGAATTTCTTAAGCCTGCTATGAGTCACTATTCTTCTCCAGCATAATTTAAACCATTTCTTCTGACTTTTGATCATAAAGAACTTCAGCTTTTGTCACAATAATTTTCTTTTGATAGTTTTGCTATAAATACATATTTTCTGTTCAAATCCATAATCACACTTATCACTTCTGCCCTTTCTCATTGGCAGATAATGGCACCAGAACCTAGATTTAAGACATTTTTTAATTAATTTGAATGATATTACATACGTTTCTGATCTTTTAATGTACTATCTGACATTATCAGAAATATTACCACCATGTATGCAGATCCTTTTCTCTCTTACTTTCACTACTAGTGTTTTAACATCATGAAAAAACATAAATCTAATCATTATTATCTCAGCACCCAATTATTGCAAGCAGAAGCCTACACTGAAGAAAAATTAAAAACATCCTTAGCATGAGGTAAAACACTAAAACTTAATTTTATATTGCTGTTCATATTCTAATATGTGACGCACTAATTTAAATAGTCTCCTCTTTTGTTCTTTCCTTTACTTATATATTGCATTTCTTTAGTTTGAATCCACTCTCCTGATTTTTTCCCCCATTTTATATCTTTTTTTGCACAAATAATCTCTAAGCTGAAACTTAATTAGGGTAACAAGACAGTCCTGAAACCATTTCTGGCACCACCAGTCCTTCATTGCTCAGTGACTCCTCTTCCACAACAAAGATCTCACAAATACTGGAAATCAGCAGTCAAAAAAAAAAAAAAAAAAAGTGTACATTTTATTTTTGAGTTTTCCTTCTGAATTCATTAGTCAGAGACTTAAGAAAGTCTTATTTTATAAATAAAAACACTGCCTAATGCTTTTACATATGCCTTTCAAAAGTTGTAAAAAACATGCTTGTGTTTTGGGTTTGACAAGTCAACATCCTCTAAGCTATTTTCTATTCTATAGAATAAAGGACAAGAAGACTCAAAGGGAACTAAAAAATCTCACCTGGTCCATCTCTCTGCAGTTCAAAGATCATCCCTGGGAAATATTCTTTATATAGATTGCTGTATAGCCCTAGCAGTATTATTATTATTATTATTATTATTATTATTATTATTATTATTATTATTATATATTATGACTATTATTATTATAGATGTTTTCCCCATTTGTATTTCATTTGTGCGACAAAATGCTTAAATGCCCAGTTCTTTAGAAAATATCAGTCAAGTATTATGACTCGCAATAAGATTTGTGATAAATTTCCTTTATGCAGTTGTCACAATAAGTTCCTCAATGACAGTAAATGTCTCTGCTACAATGAGAGACAGAGATGGCATGATATGGAACAAGATTTATTTGCAAGTTACTGATTTCTACCTAATTTTTCATCTTTGGAAGAAATATTTCTTAAATATATAACATGAGTACATGTTAAGGTCCCATTAAAATCATCTGATATCTTGAAAACAAAGTAGTTATTAATATTGTAGATTGGTCAAAATAGGAACCTGGGGGAAACAGGTGATCTTTTCTTTCAGAATATAGTCTAATAGGTTTATAAAACCAATGCATAATACATCTATGATATCAAAATTGCACCTCATTTTGGAGGTACACCAAAACAGCTTCCAATCAGAATAAGTTATAGCCCTCCTTAGAAGTGAATTGAATGTCTAAAATATATAATATTAGATCTAAATATTTACAATTCAGAAACATAGTATTAGAAATATTTTCAGCGGAGAAAGCTTTAAACTGGACTTCAAAATAATTATAAATTGTGGGAAGTAATATGGAGTCCATAAAAATAAAGATCTAATTTCTTCAAAATTACAAAGTAGTGCTTTTAATACACTATTTTGTTTGCAACACTGTTGTGTTGCAAAAACACAGCAATATCAGAAGAGTAATTAAATTGTGGTATCATCTGTTGCTGCGGGATCCTGGTGGTGGTGTCTGCAACTGCAGACACGGTGGCATTCTAAACTCTTTTGTCAGAGCTTATAGTGAGGCTACTTGAATTCTTATCAGTTCTTCAGATACAGAGTATTCACCTTCATATTATCAGGAATGGAACACTTCTAAAAGGAGAAAGATTACTTCAGTGCAAGAACCATTGCTGTCTTACTGAAAGCGAAGAGAGAGACAGCAATGGTTTAAACCATTCCCTTATCCATCTTAGACATTTTCGTTCTTGTTCTCATTTTGTGAGCTGAAAGGTGTTTATCAATTGAACTGTAGGTAATGAGCAGGTGTTTATCATTGGAAATGCAGGTAATGAGCAATATTATCCATTAGCCACATCTGTTGGCTTTAAGACTCTACTGAAATCTGCTGATTCTCAAACTCACACTTTCTCATCCAAAATTTCTCTACTTTCCCTGAACCATATTGTCCCTTCTAGCTGCCCTAGAGCTTTTATTGTAATACTTTAATGCTGTAAAGGGTAAATATATCATGGCCATAGTACTGCTAAATATAGTATCGTAAATAAGGACTCAGCTATAATGTTTTCTGTGTATCTTCTTTTTATTGTTTGTCTAGGCATTTTTTAATTACATTTTAGGGAGAAAAATCATCAAAACCATTTACTATTCTCCTTCAGGGAAACTTTACACAGCTCTTATGCAATAATTTTTACTTCACTTAGGACTATATTATAACAGTAATTAAATTCTAAAATGCAATCAGCGGCTCATTGACATTTTTAAATGTACCTAAATATTTTACCTCTAGTATATATCAAAGGTATATAGGCAGTTAAAGATGAAGGTATGAGCCAAGAGAGATTTCAAAACATTTTTTCCTAACTCTTTCAATATTTCTTTATGAAATGATTAGTATTTCTGATTCATAGCTGTCTATTAATCTTCAGAAGTCTATTTTTTTCTATGTTTTATATTTCTGTCTGTATTTTTTATGCCTCCTGAGAAAAAGAAACTCTAATAGGTTAAAATTCTGAAGACCTTAGATATTTATGTAAGCAAGTCATAAAAAGGGATAGACAAAGAGGGACAAAAATCCTTCAGCAAAATTCTATTTTACTGGTGCAACTGGCATAACGGCAAATAATGATGCAATACCTTCTCCTCTATTTGATGAGAAAGACTTGCTTGCTTAAGCTGTTTTCCTCATTTTCTTATATATAATTGCAAATAAATAAAGCCATATGAAGGACCTCAGAAATAAATCAGTAGTAGTACTTAGTAAATTATCAACAAAGCACTCCAAAACTCTCTATTCTCTTCTACAAAACTTTTACATTGTATTTCCATAGTTACCTATAGTTACGTATAGCAATCTCTCTAGTCTCTACGCTGGTCTGCCTAGATCTCTTTTTCTGGATAAATTACACTTAATTCTTTTAGCTGTTTGGACCATACAGAGTGGATGATAGCAAGTATTGTGATGAGGCACTAAGATCTTTGGAGCTTTAAGATTAGAAACAAGCTTTTTATGTCACTGATGCTAAACGTAAATTTTTCAGGTTGAGCATTTTTGAAGTCAGGGATTATCTGCCAGGTGGAATATCTTTCCTATAAACCGGGATAAGAATGATAAGAATAAAAGGTCTATCATTTCCACTACACTACACTCTTTTGCAGTTCTGTGCTTTCTCATGTCTTTATATATAAAAGAGATATTGTCTTTTTGTACACTAAAAAAAAATACTCTGAGCAGTATAGTAGCATATACTGCTACAGCATATATAGTATATATGCTACTGTAGCAGTATGCTCTGACCATCTGCATCTGAGCAGTACAGTAGCATAAGCTGAAAGGCTAAGCTCCCTGTAGTCAACAGAGAGAAGTGGTTCCTCAAGGTGATTCAGGTCTAAAGTGCAAGATTAGGCTTTTAGACCTTTGCTCTTAGGTCTGAGATTGAGACCCATGCATGGTCATGGCCTAGCTCTGCATCTGGGCAAGATGTGTACACCAGGTTGTACCCCTTGGCCTTTCTCTCACTCTTTCATGGCTGAGTTTCCTTGGGAAGCATACCTGCGTGCCAACGTCTGAAACGGATCTCACGGTCTTTGTATATGGACGCTGTGGCCTTTTCCCTGAGGCATAGCAGGCATGTATCTCAAGGCACTCATCATGCAGTTTAATGAGACAGTTGAAAAACTGCAGTTATAAATCTTGTCTCACAGTGAGGAAGCTTCTTTATCTCTTTAAAGAAACTAGCTTTAAACTTAGGTATGTAAATTCATAGAATACATTTAGTCACAGTACTCACTTAAGTCACAGGTTCTTCATAGACTTCAGTGCCAATATTTCAAAAAAGAAATGTCTGATAACAATTATTGGTCAAGTCAATTCTTAGATCAAACACTGATTTCCCACTTAATCCATCAAGAAAATTAACAATGCATTGTCACCTTGCACTCATTAAATACTTTCCTTTCTAGGAAAGAAAAAAAAAGAAGAAAAATGAAGAAAGAGAAAATAATATCTGGCAAGACTCCTATCAGGAAAAGCACATGTTCAAATTCTATGTTGACTGTTGAAAATTTTCATGGGCATATTTTCTCAGGAAATGAAATGAACTAAAAAGTCTCATTCTGAATGGCAATTTTTAGATTCAAACAGAAAAGGTCATCCTAAAAACATATTCTGCAAGATTCAAAACAATCTCATTTTTACAAAAAGAAAAATAGCAAAACACACGTACAATTCTCCTAACAATGACAGTATTTTCTTGCCAACACATTTTCAACTAATCCAAGTATTCTTGTTTACTTGAAAGTGATCTGAAATCAGGCTTTTCCCACATCACCAAATTCATCATTAAAGACTATTAAAACTTGAGTGGTTTCCATTTATTTCATCACAGAAGCATTTAATTTATTTTCCCTCTGACAAGAAAGCAGAGCTGCTGCTGACTCACTGCAGGGTTGCTGCTTCTTATTATAACAGTAGCTTTTGAAATAACAACCCAAAGTACTCATTTTATAAGTTTTCTTGCCAAAAACAAAAGAAAAATCTTTAGAGAGAAGAAGAAACCTTAGTTTTATTTGCTCCAAGATGTTCATCATACAACTGCTCCTGACGTAACTGTAATTAATTACTGCAAAGAAACATTTTGTCTATTGCAATATTCATCCTTTTTACGCTTGGGTCTTATTTTCCAGAAGTTGTTAGAAATGGATAATAAGAGAATAAAAATTAGTGAACTCTGACCTGGATTTTTTTCTAATTAGACTGGGAAATATAAGGCAAAATGAAAGAGCAATTGAAAATAATTACCAGAGGCAACCACCTCTGCTTCCCTCTCCCCTCCTTTCCTTTTTCTGCTTGTATCCCATTCTATCGCCCAATGATGAAGACTCTACAATCTTCCCTCCCTGGTGAAAATTCGTTTCAGTACTTAGTCATCCTTTTATATATCTACATATATATATATATATATACATATCTACATATATGTATATATGTACACACATATGTAATAGACACACACATACACACACACACACTCACACACACACATATATATATGCCTTAGTTTTTGACTTACAAATTTGGAGATCATTTTTTTCCACAAGGAAAAGTAACATGGAACAGATTTACATGGCAGTTGAAAAAGCATGGACAGAGTTCTTTTTTATAAAATGAAGTGGAAGAGAAACAAATCTTTTCTCAGCAAAGAGACTTTGTTTACAGAAATATTTAAATATGGTCTCTCAGCATCAGGACAATCTGACACTTGTCAGAACACTCAAAAATAAGTAACTTTTAGTTCAACAACAAGCTGATCTTTGATTAGAGTGTATAGTATTTTTTAAATGCACTTACTTATATCTAAATTTTTATTTTAAGTTTCATAATAACAGTACTGAGTTGCCTATATCCATACTTTATTTTAAAGTTTATCACGGTCAGATATAATACTTTATATATACATTCATAGACTTAATCTGGCAGTGGCTCTACATCATATTTTTTTTACATTGTAGCCCTTTCTGTATAAATCTCCTGCACTTGCATTGTTTGCAGCCTAATTTACTAAATTTAGCAGAAAGAATCTCACTTGAGGCTGAATTTTAGTTGCATGAAATTTCATTCAGATTTTTCTGTGACGTAGATGGAGGAGGAGTGAAAACAGGTTGGGTTTGTTACCGTATAAATCCCAACTGCAGCATGGAGCCCAACTATCATCATTTGAATAAAATATCTGCAAGGAAAACACATGGCAGAGAGATCATTCTTTACCATTTCTTGACAGCCCCTCTTCTCATGTTCAACACATCAATCCTAAATTCCCTTTAAGGCAACATACAGAACAGAACTTGCTGAATATGCAGGTGAGGAACAATAGACAAATTTTCTCAGGAGCACTGTGTACAAAAATCACTTGCACCAGTGAGTCTGTTCTCTGATTAATGCTGTACTTTATTTGTTATAGATACTGTTCATCTGATGTAGGAGTATTGGCTAAGGATAAAAATACACATAGGGAAGCAGAGAAACCTCTCAACAATCTGTTTGCAAGATGCAGGCTCCTTCTCTCTGAAATGCATTTCTTATACTGCATACTAAACCTTGCATTTTCTCACCTGGTCAACTTATACTATCTCCATTCTTGTCATGTCTGTGAAACCATCAACAACCACAGTTTTACCAGCTTTTTTTTTTTTTTTTTCATTTTTCATTTTCATTTTTTCATTTTTTTCATATTTATGTTTCATATCTTTCCTTCTCTGTATCAGAAGTAGCTCAATACCTGATCTGGCCTTAATTTCTCATCCTTGGAGTGAGAGATTTGTTCTGCTGAGAAGTCTTGTACTAGCTCTGTCCCTTGTGGAGAACAATATGAATGGTAACACCTGGAACTTTCACACAAAAGTATATTAATAGCACTATTCTAAAAGAGAAAAATTATTTCAGTTTATTCACACAGGGAGAGAATTTTTGACTGGGATTAAGATGAGGAATACAGTGGAGGAAAGCATAGCACATCCAATAGCTAGAAAACTGAAAATATTAAATCTAGACTAGAAATAAAGCACATATTTAATTGTAACGGTATTTAGAGAAAGACATCACAGACCATCACAGAGAACCTGTCAATAGATATATTGTATTTCGATTTCAGTCAAGGCTGAATACCTGTGCTTTTCCTCTGATAGGCATCTTCATTGTACATCATGTAGTAGACCCTGTATGTAGTAGATCCTGTAATATTGTATTTTCAATACAATAATGTATTTTCAAGTAGAAATGTATGTTGGAATAGGAGAGACATACTTGTGGTTGTCCTGGTCTCCTGTGGAAGAAAACCTAGCAGCAGGAAAGTAGGGACTACAATGTGCTCCAGTAAGTCCCTTGGTCCTGCGGGACATGCCTAGGAGAGCATCTACTCTGCACTGTAGATAACACTATACATCTACTTAACATATTAGGTGGCTTAAACAGAAATCTTAAGTTTATTATAAAATTTAGGACATGGTCTATGGCCTATGTTTAGCTGTTGGACTGCGGTAACAGAGGTCTCTTCTTCTATGAAAACTTATAAAATTATAATTATGGAATATGAGTTGAAAGAATGAGCATAAGCTTGAAGCCAAGCAGGATACTCAGATCAATACAAATGATATAGCTGTTTATATATCTTTTTACTTCTCTGTGTGAGCTTTATTCTGCCCCTCAATACTTCATCGATGAAAACATCTGATATTGCTTAGATGAGCACAGCAACCACCAGAGTTCTCCAATAGCAATTCTACACAAAAGGAAAGACAAGCAAAAGCAAATGATAATGCCTGTTATGACAATTATGTGAAACCTATACAGATGGATGATTTTTTTCTTTATATAGAAATTCATGTGAAAAAGAATGTGGAAACATAATGGAGTTAGATAGCTGAGGTTTTTTAAAAAGTTTTCACCAAGAAATTAGAGATAGTGAGAAATAAACATTTGGAAAATGAATGGAACAGGAACCAGTAACTCAGACATTATTTTTCTGTTACATTCAGCAGAAGTTATCACAGTTTATTAGAAGAAACTGACTGTTTCCTGCACAACTTGACATAACATGAATGTGATTTCATGGTAAAATAGTGATAAAGTATTTCATAGATTCTCAGTGGTTTAGAAAAAAGAGGTACATCACAAAATAGGTGTAAAACTTAAGCACCAAATATAGCATCTTAAATGCTTCAGGTAGAGTTCAGCTACTTATGTGCCCCTGAAGTAGGAGCTTACTTTCATAGAAAATAAAAGGGATGGGATCTTAATATGAACTTTTGTGTTTCAATAATTAATCCCAACATAATCTTGAAACTGGCGTGAAGATAGATAGGACGGAGTAGATAGATAATGAAAAAATATGGATTGTCCATTTTGCTATGGAACTTTGCTTCCTCAGACACCTTCCTCTGTGCTATGCTCAGAACATGCAGCTATATTGACATGCAATGAATATCTCCAGTATAATGACATGAAAACATCATTCTGGTGAACTGAAACATAATCTTCATTTCAGATGCCTGGAACTGAAAACAATGCATATAAAAGTTGTTCCATAAAACTACAGGAATCCCTAGAGGGCTCACAGTAGAACAAACTTACTATAGGACGTGAGGCAGTCATTCTTTTATACTTGGTCAGGATCAGACAACATTTCATGCCTTAATTCTCTTTGGGGATTTAGATATAGCCTTTAAATTCTATTCTATTTCCACCGTGTTCATGCTGTAATTGTCCATTGAAGGTACTAGTTCTGGCGCAAAATGTATTTCCTGGCCAGATTAGCGCTGAAGTAGTTTTTATAAAAGTTGAAGGAAAAAAATTGGAAAAAATATCCTGTATTATTAATAGTTTTACATCTGAATACTTTTCTTTGGGGGAAAAATAAAAAGTAACTTCAATATAGAAAGTAAAATAAAAGGGTCTTATTCCGGGGTTTTGTTTACTTTTCTCTTCTTCCTCTTCATGTAACCACATTCAAGTTTATAAACTTAGCCATTTATTTATTTAGCTGGGATATCATGGGTAAAAAAACTCAATTTTATGTATATTTAATTTTATTCTAGTCAATCACAACAAAATTCTTTTTGTGATTCCTCTGTAACTACTGCTTGAGTATCTTTGTGTTCTTTTTGATTAAATGTTTCATTTGGCTCAATATTATTCATCTAGCACCTTATCTCCCTTTTGCTTTCCCTGATATCATTAGTATCTTGTAATAAATTTCTTCTGTCATAGCTTTTACTCAACTTCTCAATTTAACCAAAGCCCAGTTAGGTTATGAAAATATTAAGATTTGAAGCAGATCCAGCTTATTCAGATTATATGAATTTATCCATAATTTAGCATTTTTGTAGTTTTTAAGTCAATTTATATCATCTGAATTTGCGTTTATCCTATAATGTAACAGTTTCCCATTGAAATTGCAGAATAAAAATCCATCCTAGTCTGTTTCATAAAGGATTTGAAACAATATGAACTTGACTGCTTCATCAAAAAATACTGCTCTGAAACTTACATAAAAGAACATGAAAAAAAGAGTGTCTGAACTGATCTGTGGGAGTATATTTTCATCAGAATAGTGAGGACTTCAATGCGGGCTTACAGTTATCTCTGCTGTCTACATTGACTGTTGATGAAAGTCAGCACAATCTTTCACTTCACGTAAGTATTGACTACAGTGGTTGTAAATATTTTTAACAAAATTTCATACTTAATTATAATATTCAAGTAATAAATAATTATTAAACAAAAAGTTACAAATGGAATGGGTTTATCACTTGTACAAGGGCATTAATAGTACAAATTCAACTGGTCATGCTTTAGAGAAAGAGATTTCTGATACTGACATCCCCTTCCAGGAGAGCACAAGTTTTACATTAGAAGAAGATGACAGTACTGAATAAATGCAACAACAAGAGACTGAGAATACACAGCGAATAGACACTAGTTGGGAGGTCATTTGCAAAGCGAACCAGCTGGATGCAGTCAGTATGAAGGCACAGTGACAAATCTATCATCTGTCCAACAGCGGAGAAAACTCACAGGAGATTTGATGGACTTCAAGGAATACCTGTATTAGCAAATAATTTGAAAATTGATAGCTTAACTGGAAAGTGCTACTCTATTACATTTTCCTTGCCCTCCTCTTCCTATCTCCTGTTCCTAAGCTAGGCCTTACTGACCCTCTCTCAAACTTTAAATATTACTTTACAGTGTTTCAGGATAATATATAGTTGTTATTCAGTAAATTGCATTAATGCCTGCTAATAATTAACTTTTGAAATCAGTTTTGGCCAATTTGTTTCCAAATGTGTAATGGAAATTGTAGTGATATTCTTTCTTGAAATTCCAAGAAAATTCCAATGCTAACTTACCGGAAGCTATACTGATGATAAGAAGGCAAATAAGAAAATAATTATATTCAATGATTCTCATTTTATCTCATGTAAATGGGTTTTCAGTATACAACGCTGTCACTCTCTCCTATCTCTAACTGACACTTTCCACCTCTGTTTTAACTTACTAGGTCCCTATGATAAGATTTTTCGGCGAGTAGGGCTAAAAAATGTATGAGATTCTATTGGGGTATTTTTAAGGTATTTGTTTGCTTGTTTGTTTGTTTGTTTGTTTGTTTTGACAATGATCAGTCTTATTACATCCAAAATTAGATCTCTGCTGTTTTTCTGCCCAGTCAAAGAGACAGCTTTTGGAAGGAAAATCTAACTGTATTATGTTTTTTTTGTTTTGTTTTGTTTTTTGTTTTTTTATCATGAAATATAACTATGTAACTTAAACTACATGACAACTGTTTTTTTTAGATTGTGCTCTGATCTAGAAAGAACACTTTCTTGGTCATAGAAGTTTGTTTTTTCCTACTTATGGTAATCAGAACATCTCATTACTGCTCATTAGTGCTCCAGGAGGCCATTTTAGCAATGCAAACATTCATCCACTGGAGTCAGATGTCTTCTTGAATTTCTGGTAAGTTTTACAAAATTATCATTTTCAGTGCCTGTTGAATTTAGCAGTACCAACAGACAGATGAATTTTCAATTGTTTGATATGGCCTCATATTTTTCCTCCATAAAGAAAATACCATTTTGGTTCCTTAATGGCTCATTTAATGTTTGTCATATATAGCTTTTCATCAAATGTGTGCTGCAGGGGTTGTGAGCATCTTAGGTGATATGCATTATTATTAATGAGATTTGCTACTCACCTATGGGAATTGTCTTTATTTATGCCATCAGGCATCTATTAGCATGACAGGACTGGAGGACAGCAAGTTAAACAGGTCATATAATCAACATCTGCAAAAATAACTCATTTATCATGTCCATGTCAAATTTGCCAGAAACACAACCTTTCTGGAAGCAAGAAAGAACCACAAGAAAGGTTAATGGATTTAGAATGCTGTTGAAGTCTTAACAAATAAGCAGTTGCAACAATGAACTTATTTAATATTTGCCATACTTTGTGTTTTTTGCTTGTATGGAGTAATTGAATAATCTATTTGCCTTTTACTATAGCTGCATGACATCTTACGGTTCAAACTATGTTCAATATGAATAAATGTTCTTGATAAATGCTGAATAGAAAAATGCATTGGTGTGGAACCAGTGAACTGAAAAGCTCATTTAGGATCTGATCCTGTGAAACACAGAATGAGCCCTGTAAGTGGTTATTCTCTTAACTTGAATTAAGAGTTTCTGTTTATCACCAAAAATAGACATCATCTTGCAGAATCAAATATTAATAAACATTAATTCTGGTAAAAAAAAAGCATATGTGTAAACTTTCTAAATTTTCCATCTTCAAAATGGAGTTTGGAAACATATGAGAAAAACAACAGGATATTCTGAAGTAAACTCTTATCTATCAAAACTATACTGTTCAATTTCACTGTTACTCTAATTAGATATTCAAGATGTTACTGTAATTTGTTGCTGCTTCATTGACTACTTTATTGTCTAAATTTTAATTAATGATGGAAATGAAAAGTAACTATAATACAGCATAATACAAAAGCAGGATATTAGATGCATCAATCATGCATATTTTATTTCACTGGTATAACCAATTTTCTAATTTGCAAACTTAAATATGCACACAGAAGCCTCAAATTAAATGAGAATAGTTGTGAAGAGAAACTTCATTTTTGAAAGTTCATCTCATCAATAAATTAAAACTCAAAAACAGAAGCACAGTGTAGCTCTGTCATGGTATTACTGAAAACTGCATACACAGAAAACTAATGCATGCTACATTACCTTTATAAGGTCCCTGGGATTTTATGTATGGCACTAACAATTTAATTGGTACATTTTTACAGAAAAAGAAACATGATAATTAATGAAACATTGCATTTACCAAAGGCTCATTGACATGTATTTTTATAGTTTCTATTCAGTTTAATGCTATTCAAATTTTAATCATTGGATGAATGGATGGATGGACACACATACAAAAAAAACTTCTGCATTTCACAGGAAACAGAAGTACCAAATAAACAAGGGAACGTTCTTCTAATTATTCCATTTTAGTTGGAAAGAACAACAACAACAAAAGACATGAATAACACAATCCACTTTTCATAGGAGATACGCACAGGTAGTTTGCAAAGGAAAATATTTTCTAGCATTCTAAGTTAATGATATCTACATAGTAAACAAACAAACAAAAACCTTCTGTGCTACACATTAAATCTGAAGACAAAGATATATCCAGATGAAAATTTCATACACTGAAAACAAATTAAATTCTAGCGCTGTGTCAGGTACACTTGATAGCTTCCCAGGCAAAAATGATGCACTTCTGATTGGTTGAGAAATTCTTTTACAAAACAAACAAACAAACAAACAAAGGTATACAATTAATATTACTTTTGAATGATAATTTCAGATCAAAATAAAAGATTATGAAGATTCTGGACATTTATTCTGAGGTTATGTTTTCATCCTGACTTCAAAAATTTGTATGAGTTTTATTCTGTTAATTTGGCTGTATTTCCTTTGATGTGAGGTATTTTCTCCCTGTTTACATATTTTTTGTCAACACTATATCTTTACTTCTAGCTTCTTTTTCATTTTGTTGTGTATTTCTGGAGTGTGCTGCCTTGTATGCAGTTTCATCACAGATGTACAAACTGTTCCTGGTATGTTCTGCACACTTGAAGTCAGTTTTTCCTGTGAAGTGATGTTTGTCTGTTCACTTGTTCATTCCTTTGAAGCTCTTTCTTCAGCATCTTACAGGATGCATCTTTACTGAAAGACAAATAAGGAATAGCAGTAGCAGCTTCTCAACAGCAGTCTTCCAGCCCCAAGTTGAATTGTGTTCTTTTCTTCTTTTTACTTTCTTCTTTTTTCTTTTTTTTTTTTTTTTATTTTGCTGATGAGATCTCATATGGCTCTTTAGTTAACAATTTTACTGTTGTTTGAGACATTCACTGATTTAATACCACTTATTCACTGATTTAATATCACAAAGCTTCTCTTCATCCTTTCTCTAAGGAAGTGGCTGCAAGCTTACATATAGAAGGAAATGATGCATCACTTTACTCTCCTGCCCCCAGAGCTCCAGAGTTTTTAATGGCTGGTGGAAATTGTAAAGTGAACCTGCTCAGAGTGGCATTCTTCTCTGGTGATCTGTAGAGTCAGAAAAGAAGAGCCTGGCTAGGAAAAAAAGGATCACATGGAAGTCTTGCTATGCAGTGTGGAGGAATTTCTTGCAGGAAATGGACATCTGAGCAATCCAGCCTTTATGGACAATGTGAAGCTGGTTGATGTTTAAGTGAAGCAAACAAACAACTCCCAGATACCTGATAAGGAAGGAAGTCTGATAAGGAAGAAAATGAAGTAAAGAACTCTTGGCATCTGATAAGGAACTTTGAAGGAGGATTAACACAAGTTGAATTCATGTGAACAGCTGCAACCACCCAATAAGATTGTTAGTTTGTGTGTGGCAGTTTAGTATATTAAGAGCTATCTCGGCTTTAATAAACGACATTCACTTGATCACATTGAACGTGTAGTGGTGTCCATTTGATCCTCCACAACAATGCAGCTCCCCATGACTTAAGCCAGGGAAACCAGTAGACTGCATAAAGCCTTTACCTAGGTTCCCTAGGAAAGTCTGTAGCAAAATATGTAAGGTGAGTTGCAAGAGGAGAAATTGCTGTCTTTAGAAAAAAAAAAAAAAATGTAGGTCCTCTCACTTACTGAAGTATGAGAGATTATTTTTCTTGAGCCACCACTATGAATGCTGTTAAAAAACAGAAGTAAAAAGACTATATTTTTTCACTCTATAGTGTTAGATACAGAAGAGATGACACCTCTTTAATGTGTGAGGGTTATCTCATCTATAGGATAAGAAAGTTCTCACTGAACTGTATTTTGTTTATCCACATCAGGACTGCCTCTATAGCAGTTTCTTAAGCTCATATGTAGAACCACGTCCCAAGGATGCATACAACACCCCATTCCTTCAAACTAGCTCGCTTCAACTAATTTCCACCCTAGTGGCTAATAACTGCTAATAATTATTATGATATTTATTATAATTATTATGATAATTGTAAATGAGCATGATAGTAGTAATAGATAGTATTATAGTAGATAGTATATAGTATTATAGTAGATATAGTAGACATAGTAGATATAGTAGATATAGTATATAGATAGATATAGTAATATAGATAGTAGTAGATAGTATTATGATAATAGTAAATGAGCATGATAAAATCTTTTAGGAAGATTTTAGATTACTTTAGCAGTTAAAAATGACAGAGAAAGAGAGAGGCAATATTGTTAAAAAAAAAAAAAAAAAGGAGCTTTTTCAATAATTGAATTATTTTGAACAGGATACAAAATGGTCATAGCCTCTCCAGGGAACCCCAAAAAAGGCTAAGGAGGTGATATTTATAAAATTGCTTAAGTTCATCTTACTCCATCTTACTCTCACCTTGTGTGTTTCATCACAACTTTCTGTCCAACTTAACTGCCTGGCCTGTCTAGTTGCAATAAGCTCTTTAAGACAGGGGATGCTATTTCCTGTTACTGGCTTTTTCCAGTGAAGATGGGCCTACATTACTGATTACAAATACAATGTATTGAAAATCCATCAGGAAATTTAAGCACCATCAATGTTCCAAAACCTGAAGACTGCACATTTTCACTAAAACAGTTAAGTGAATAAGAGACTTTGTTAATAGCGTTATGCAACAATTTAAGTCTCCCTTTTCTATTTCCTCATCTCTTTCTAATAGAGCTGGATTATGTGAAAATTCTAATGTGCGATACACTTTTACTTATTTTAAGCCTACTGCTTTGTGCCATCTTTCCTGACATCACCATGTAATCTTCAACTTTTAACTAGAATGCTGAAGATAGTGTCACAACCTTTCTGAACACATGTGCTGTAAACAAAAGAAATTGGTTTCCTAGCAATAGAATCCATGTGAAATCTTTCTGAAGAACTTCATCCCCCCGCCAAGCTTCTTTCAATGTAGTGAACTGCCTGGGAGAAAACAACAACAAAGAAACAACAAATAACAGTGAGAAAGGGCAATAGACTAGATTGAATTTAACTGAGAGATCATGTGACTATTTTCATATCACTTTAAGGAACCTACCTCCTAACTACAGCTTAGAGAATGCTTACAAGAATGGCAGTAAATGATGCACAACATTTATTTTTTATATTTTTTAATAATTTTTTGATGAGAATACAGCAATAGTTAATTATAAAAAAAGAGAAAGCATAAACTGATTAGAAATAAGATAATACTTATTTTCCTCTGTTAGCCTCCTACTTCAGAGCTGTTGTTCCTTTCACTGACCGATTTAACTGCTTACACAAGCAGTTACACTCTTTTTTCTTAACTATGACATTACTTGAATTTTTATTTAAGATATGAATTTGGAGGTTTTGTTTTCCCCTCCTCCCTCTTTGCCTCTCTAGCATCTAGATGAGGACAAAGTATGCCAAAGACGGTGTAGACATGGAACACAGGACCTAAACAGAACCATGGAGAAGCACTCTAGCATACTGCAAATATACAGGATACAATCTGGGATAACGTTTTGTTCCTGATACTACCCTGGCTCATAAACAGCTACTAATAAATGTCCATCTGAATTTGTACCCAGAAAGACTGTATGATTTGAGTAAAATGTCATTTTCAGATGCTGGAGTAAGCCTGAGGTACAAAATTTGTCATTTTTTATTGCCTTTGATTAATATACATATAATTTTTATGGCCAATACAGTAGTACAACTGACTATTTTTGAAAGCTCACTGACTTTAAACCTCCATCTATACTGTTTACATACATCTGTCTCATCTGTAATTGGACATGTCTTCTGACGTGCCTAAACAGCATTTTTGTTACTCAAATTGTGTACCATGGAGATCATGATCTACCATTCAAAGCTGTATTTCAAGGTGATTTTCATCTTTCTGTCTTGTAAATCTATAGAAAGAATGTAATAAAAATATAATATATGCAGAAAAAAATAGCAGTATGGGCCACACAAAAAGATTAGGCCAAAATTCCAACATATATATTCATTTTTCTCATTAGGAACACACTTGAAAAAAGTAATTTCTACTTTTCTATTTTTTTTTTTTTAAGTTCTGATATGCTGTATAAGCCACCGATACTTTTTCTCAGGTGCACTGACAGAACATATCATTCGCCGTGTTTGCTAGCATCATGTCAGTTCATTTCAATGCTGTCAAAGTCAATTATCTATTGCAAAGATGCTTGGTGCAACTGTCATTGACCAGAAGTAGCTGAATTGAACAATAAGAGCACCTGACACAAGCTTACAAAGCCTTGAAGCCAGCTCACAGACTGTAAGACTTTCAAGCTTAACTGAAAAATATCAGTGTAAATACTATTAATCTGAACATATGTGCAGATCACAAAGAAATTGCATGACTCTGAATGATTATTAAGACAATATAATCTTTAACTCCAGATAGTAGAGTGAATGTTAATTTCCAGAGATATTTCATAACTGTTTGATTAGTACTTATCATTTGAACATTTTTGTATATACTTTAAAAGAGTCAAGAGAATTATCCAATCTGATCCTAGATAAATATCAAGGCAAATGAAATAGTGTCAGAGTGGTAAGTGAACTTTTTTTTTTTTTTTTTTTTTTTTTTTAATGTCTCCAATTTTATTTATATGTTTGTATAATGTTCACAAGGAGAAATAAGGATAGGTTGAAATGAAGAGTCCATTCTAGTACTCCTGTTTAATTAATATGAGAACAACCTAAAACTTAAATATTCAGGTTTAATTTCTTAACAACCAACTTGATCAGATTCCAAATTTATTTCTGAGATATGTGCTTTAAAATATGTGAGGCAAGGAGGAGATAATGGTGGGTAAAAGTGGCAGTAAAGCATAAGATACTCCTTACTTGTTTATACCCTCAGTGAACTGTATTGTTCAAGGTATATGCAACATATTGCAACACCTAATTTTCAACTTTGTTTCTTAGACTACAGTCTGGATTAGACTACTAATGGACCTAAGAAATGTCTGGGAGGCACTCAATGACGAGAAGGGACTTAGCAGGCAGCACAATGGGAAAGGCAAGGGAAGGCCCAGATAAGGGGAAGGGGAGAGCATACAGGCATGAGCTTTGGTCTGACTGGTTTAGGTTCATTTTCTGGAGAAGTGCTTTCCTGAACAATTCATGATTTGAATATGAACAACTCATCTCTGCCTGACCAGGAGGGTTGGACTAAATGATCTCTAGAGGTCCCTTCAACTTGAACCATTCTGTGATTCTGTGATTTGTGTAATTTGTGAAAAGCACGGCACCTGCATCCTTCCTGTACCAATACTTCCATTAAATACTTTTTTTTCCGAAGTGCTTCAATCTCCTCTGGGTGGATCCTCTTCATTCTCATTTTTATCACTAAGATGGCTGAATGTTCACATGTGGCACAGTTAAGATTTCTTTCTCTGCCTGAGGGAAACATATACTTTTAGATCAAGTGCCCTCCACTCCTCTATTTTGAAACTATTTCACTTTTCATGCAGCAATCAAAGATTGTTGGACCAAAGACACAAAGAAAAGGACAGAATATGCATGTGTGCATATGTGTGACTTTCTAGCTTACCAATTAAAGCTGTCATGTCATTCAGAGAAAGAGAAGACATTTGTATTTTAGTTTCTGTAGTATTATTCTGTAGTATATTTAGTTTCCAGTAGTATTTTTTTCTGTTGCTGTTGCTGTTGATCGCTATTTTTTGTTTTTCATTGCTTTTATTGGTATTTTTATGTGAAATTTTTATTGTAAATATGCTCTAGAGCAGGGTTTTCCATCAATTTGTTTCCAGTAATGAAATATTTATAACACTTTGCCTCCTGATTCAGTTTGAAGCGGAGAAAGGGGGAGGCAGATATAGCAACAGATGAATCCCCTTCTTTCCAGCAGATCATCAGAGGTTAGAGGGCCCAGGGGCTGGCTGGACTCATCTCTTAATAGGGATACCAAATACAATGGTAATTATAGGCATGACTCTGGCAGCACTAGATTCATGTACAGTCTGTCAACTGCAAGTATGATTGTCTTTAAAATGAGTTGCTGATATTGTGAAAAGCATGATTTATACAAATACAACGTTTATAAAGAAGATTTCAGATGTCAGTACAGGAAATTCTCTACTACAGTGTGGGTTTCTTATCTAATTTCTAATGCACAAACACACAATCATCACTCACCTCAGAAGATGGGAAAGGGCTCTCAGTCTTCAGGATTCTCCTCAGTTGGCATCCTGACCCAAGGGGAGGAAAGGGGAATCAGCCTGCTGTTCGATTCCATCCAATGACAAAATTACAATGGAGACCTGCCTCTAACTGCTTCCCTCCTTAGTTTACCATTTGTGTGTGTCTGTATATATATATATACATATATTTGCATTTAGGTGGAGCTTGAGTGACTCTAGTCAGATTTACTTTTATTATTGGTTTAAAAAATTCAGCTGTTAACCACCAGTGATGTTATCTGATCCTGGTAGTGGCCTCCCTGATTTTTTCCCCCAACTCAGACATTAACCAGCAATAACAGTTCTGATGGTTGCATCCTGATGGGGAGATAAATCAGCCAAAAGTGCTCAGAAATGAAAGAATGACTTTAAGTCAATTATCCCAAAAATGTAGGGCCCCCATTGAGCTCTCCTGGCATGGCAGCAGGCTGCACACTAGGATTTCCCCTTGAGCAGGGACACCTCTCAAAGTTGCTTCTCGGAGTTAAGAGATCTTTGCCACAACAGATTTGTGGTCACTATAGCTCACTCTCTTTCTAAACTTGTAAACTTTACTTTGTAACTGTACACAAACTACCTTAGTCATAAACCGTTGACCAGGCCTGGGACTAGGATTGGATCCATCTACACCCAGAGTCCTCTCAGAAGGATCCTGGAAAGCAAGAGAGTCCAATCTGAAACTTGTGACTCAACAGGAAGGTGTCCATGATAATTCTGAATGTATCTTGAACCTCTATGCAGTAGATAATAAGCAACCTTGCCATAGAATCTTGTGAAACCATTGTCTATATCAATAAAAGCTACTACTGTTTCCTTCATGCTAATGAAGTGCATTGTATGACTCACCCTTCCCTACCCCCAACCCATTCAGTGACACTCCCACTTTCATTTAAAGCTGTAGTCAATCGAAAATTTAGAAAGCATGTTCAGTTAGGAGTGATCATATGATAGAAGTGGACAATTGAGGGATGTAGTGTGTTTTGGTATTATAGTGAGATTGGAATAACAAGAAGTTTGAGCAAAGTCCATCAGAAAGGACTGATTTGCCACCATTTTTGGCCCAGCACCAGACATCTTATTGTATTATGCAGCTTATCAATGAAGCTTACCAGATCACTTTCTCTGCAGGGAGTACAATAGTGTTTGGCCATGGTATCTTCACTATGCTCCATTCTCCATTCAGTTATCTGCTGTACAGCAGCATCAGGTTACCACCACCACCACAGGGAGTACAACCGAGTTTGACCATGGTGTCTCCATTCTGCTCCACTCTTTGTTTGCTTGTATTAGTGTGCTAGGAGGGCAGATTATATTGCTGAAGGATTCCATACAGAACAACCATCCTGCAAGTGGTAACTGTCTCTCATCCAAGGCAAGCCTCCGTAATCACGTAACTTGTGATAGATCCTATTTTTTTTTTCTGTAATTTCCCCTTTCTTGACAAGAATATACACAGAACACAAATATACAAACCAAATCTAAATGAGTGACGACGAGGGCTCTTTCAAGGACTGCACGCAACAACCGATATGATCCGCATGATCCACTTTATTGCAAACCTCCACATCTTTTATACACTCCAGAGCTATTCACGTGCCTGCTAATATTCTTGTATTGGTGCATTGCCAGATATCATGTGACCTTATGTTGATGCTGATAGGCTGGTGCAAGCTGTTCACAGGGCGACTTGCAATTTCTGCCAGGCTGCGTACATCCTTTCTGATTGGTGCATCTGGGAGTTGGTTACTTTGTGTTTTCTCTGCCCTTCCTTGCCCTTGAGTGTCCTTCATCTAGGTCTGCTTTATTTTAAATGCTTGGTGGCTCAGGTACATTCCGTCCAAATGTCCATTATCTTGTAAGAATTCCCCAACAAATGAGTACCTAAAACTCAGAAGAATTTCTGAATCACGAAGCAAGTCAGGCACACTCACTTCTAACTTACCTTTCCCACCTTAGTCTGACCTTCTTTGGAGTGTGCACTGTTTTCTAGAGTAATGATACAAAGGCTTTATAACTTACCCAGAATAAGATATATTTAAGTACAAGAATGATTTCATAGCAACTTAAAAAAAAAAAAAAAAAAAGTCATAAATCTGAGTTCTGTTTAGACCACTTTGATTAGGTATTTTGGACAGTATAAGACATACAGGACATTCAGACCACCCGCCAAATCTGCAGATACTGACAGAAAACCATGAAAATTAGTTGTTGGTCAATAAACTCTGTGAATGATGCATTGAATTCCTGTTGGACATGCCCAGAAAAGAAGAAAAAGATGTCTATGGTGTTGTAACTTAATAAATAAATAAATAAATAAATAAATAAATAAATAAATAAATAACCAGGACTTGGGGTATGAAATTGCAGCTTTGAAAATGGCAGTTTTCAATGTCAGTGACCAAAGTTATAATAAATTGGAATGTACATGTCTGCCATCTTTTGTACTTCTAGCCCTTGATGTATTTAAAATCAAAACCCAAAAATCTTTCAGCTCCTATGTGACAACCGTTAAAATGATGAAGAACTATACCCTATTCACTTATTCTTATATAGCACAAATCTGTGGCAGCTACTAGTGAAAAGTTGTAAATCGATCTTCTGAAAGCTGATAAATAACTAAAATTCATCAGTCTGCTGAGCTGACATGCTTTCTGCCCTGGTGTCCATGGAAGACAAAGGAGCAGAAGAAAATAAAGATTGGCATGTATTATTTGGTTAAGTGTGGAAGACACAAAAGATGTCTTCCTTAAAAAAAAAAAATCTTCTTAATAATTATTTTTTCTTCCTAACAAAAATTAAGAAAATTATCTAGTAAATTCTTTGTAAAACATAATAATAAACGTAGAAAATATTAAGAAGCACTTTTTTTCCTAGACATTATCAAAAAGTTATTATTTGGATGTAAGAAATGAGTTATTTCTTTATATGGAGAAAATGAGCAGTCACGAAATTGCAGATTTTTATTCTGAATTATTTGCAAAATTCACATAGTTTTTGAAGAAAGAATAAATTCTTCAATGAAAGAAAGCCATATACATATCACATATAGTTTAAAAACACATCATACGGAGGAGGAGACACATCATTTGGAGAAGAAGAAGTTGCTCAGGAGTAGGCAGCATGGATTCACCAAAGGGAAATCGTGCTTAACTAACCTGCTCGCCTTCTATGAAGGAGTGACTAGCTGGATAGATGAGGGCAGAGCAGTGGATGTCATCTATCTGGACTTCAGCAAGGCTTTTGACACCGTCCCTCACAGCATCCTCCTGGACAAGCTCCAAAGGTGTGGGATAGATGAGTGAACGGGGAGGTGGATTAGGAATTGGTTCAGTGGCAGGGTGCAGAGAGTGGTAGTCAGTGGCACAGAGTCTAGTTGGAGACTTGGTCTGGTCCTGTTCAACTTACTCATGGAGTGAATCAAGGGATGGAGTGCTCCCTCAGTAAGTTTGCTGTTGATACCAAACTGGGAGGAGTAGCTGATAGCCCTGAGGGCTGTGCTGCCATCCAGAGGGACCTGGACAGACTGGAGGACTGGGCGGTTGGAAATCTCATGAAGTTCAAGTGCCTGAAGGGCAAGTGCAGGGTCCTGCACATGGGGAGCAATAACCCAGGACACCAGTACAGATTAGGGGTGGACCTGCTGGAGAGCAGCTGCACAGAGAGGGACCTGGGCGTCATGGTGGATGACAAGATGACCATGAGGCAGTAGTGTGCCCTGGTGGCCAAGAAGACCAACGGGATCCTGGGGTGCATTAAGAAGGGCGTTTCCAGCAGGTCGAGAGAGGTGATCGTCCCCCTCTACACAGCCCTGGTGAGGCCATACCTGGAGTACTGTGTCCAGTTCTGGGCTCCCCAGTACAAGAGGGATATGAAACTGCTGGAGAGAGTCCAGCGCAGGGCTACCAGGATGATCAGGGGCCTGGAACATCTGCCCCATGAGCAAAGGCTGAGGGAGCTGGGCCTGTTCAGCCTGGAGAAGAGAAGGCTGAGGGGGGACCTGATCAGCGTGTATAAATACCTCAAGGGAGGCAATGAGGAGGAGGGGGCTGGCCTCTTTTTAGTGGTGGCCAGTGATAGGACTAGAGGAAACGGCCACAAGCTGAGGCACTAAAAGTTCCACAGGAACTTGAGAAAACACTTCTTGAATGTGAGGGTGACAGAATCCTGGGACAGACTGCCCAGAGAGGTTGTGGAATCTCCTTCTTTGGAGATCTTTAAAACTTGCTTGGAAACAGCCCTGTGCCATGTTGTCTAGGTGACCCTGCGTGTGCAGGGAGGTTGGACTAGATGCCCTCTGAGATCCTTTCCAACCTTAACCTTGAAAAAAGAGCTCACAGCTCACAAAGAGAGGAAAAGTTAGTAAATTCCATAAGTGCAGTATGGGAATTAAATCAAAAGGAGTGATAAATATTCATTCTTCCAGAGTTTTTCTTGTTCTAAATAATGATTCCGTAAGGAGTTATCCTAAAACAGTGAAAAACTCCACGTTCAAATCAGTTATTTTGCCACAGTCATTTATGGAACAATAAAAGTACTTGACTGCAGCTGTAACATAGGTTTTTAAATCACTTTTTGCCAAAAAATGAATTTATAGAAATGAATTATCAATTTTATGAATTTATGAATTTTAAAATGAAATTATACTTAATGCCGTTAAATTTCCTTTTTTTTTTTTTTTCCAAATTTAGCCTCATAGACTGAACATTCAGGAATCTGAAAGTAAGTTCTCTTCATTTCTAGAGAAGCTGTAGAAATGTCCAAAGTGAAAGCTTCATCAGAAAGATTATTCTCATCATCTCTCTCCACTTAATAAAATATTAGTGCTAAAAGATATTTGTAACAGGAATGACATAGGGGGAAAAAATCCAAAATATGCTTTTCTTAACTGTAATGCTCTTTAGAAATATGTGAAGTCAATTCAAATGTGAGCCTTTTTTTCTAAAGATCTAAATTATCTTCTTGTCTTTCAGATATGTTTCATGACCAGAGTGGTTCTCCCAAGCTCAGTGGATTTAAATTATGTTAAAAAAAAGGTAATTGAATATCTGATATCTCAAAACATCATGCCAGCCTGTTCTTGGAGTCTTATTTATTATGATGAAATGTTTTAAATGCTGGATTTCCTGCCACAGGTGAATATCTCACTTATATTCTTTTATTTACATTATTTTTAGTAAATAATTGAGAGTAAAATATTTCATTAAATATAGTGTGATACCTATTTACCTATTCAGATAATAGTTTTCATTAAATATATATATATTATATATATGATTTGGGGTTATAATTTCAGGGTTTTTTTTTGTTTGTTTGTTTGTTTGCTTATTTTTCCCACTCCATCCCTGCTTGCTTCTAATTTTGCTCAATACTGTGCAATAGACAAATTGATGCTGCAAGCTATTACTTTGTACAAATACATAACTACACTTGGAGTCATGTTTTCTACCAGCCCTCTGAAGCATACCCTTCAGGTTCATTTTGAGGGCCATGTAATGAGGGTATTCACACAAAATAAATCATAAGGTCTTCAACTCCACTTGCTCTCAATCACAGAAAAAAACACAAGCTTAAAAATAACGATTTATATTCAGAATCATGTCTTCTGTCATAATTAGTCTGGATAAATAATTTATATTCTGGCATGGATATTGAGCTTAAAGAATACTAAAGGAACACTGGTGCAATCTAAGCAGAAACAATTGTTTTCTTATATTTTGTTGTAATGTAAAAATATATTATTAAAAATGATTACGATACAGAAATACTCACTTTTATAAAAAAAGAGCAAGATGCACTTACTGACTCAAAATAAGCAGCTTTCATCTGAGAATCTTTGAAAATGAAATAAAATAATGGAAATCAGGAACAAGAATGAAGTTAATACTTAAAGTCTAAATATGCAAGTCTGAAATAATTACATTTTACCAATCATCTTACAAATTCATATGTTTTCCAAAGTTTCTACCAAGCAAAACACATAAAAGTAAGTGAATCAGTTCATCTGATGTAACCCTATGCACTTAACTCTTAGCCCAATCATAACAAGATATTTTGGTGAAAAACTCTCTTTTGCTCTGTAGTTTTTTCCAACTCAGAATTTGACATTTTATCATTTATTAAATACTAGTTCCTGCATGTTTTATTTCCTGGGTGAATTAAGGTTACTAAATGTCTCACTTACTTAGTCAACAATTTATGCTGTGTGACAAAGTGGAACAGCTTCCTTTTCTCTAGTCACTGTAATGACCAAAAAACACTGCAATGAGTATTTTAGGTTTGTTAAGAATCTCTCTGTTAAATAAGGATGTTAAAATCTGTTAAATAAGGATGGTCTGTGTCATCCTCAACAATTATATCAGCAAATGTGTTGGTGAAAAAATGTAGGTGAAAAACTATCACTGGGCTATGATTTCACATTTTTTCAAAGCCAAAATTATTTAGAAAAATCAATCAAAGTTCAAAAATAGAACGACTAATGTGTGTTAGAGTTACTATAGGAAATGACTTAATTATTTTGCATCTTATAAAGATTTACAAATGATTCTGAAGAACTGAATTGTTCAGGCAAGTAACGTAAATTGATAACAGATCTGTTATTTTTTTTTGTAAGAGAATACTTTTTATTACATTTGATTAATTAATTAATTATCCCTCCTTTGAGTTTTGTATCTGTACAGGTACATGTAAATCTGTATTTGTAATCACAGTCCTAATGTTGAAGGACTGATGGCTGCACAGTTATGCATTTCTAAACATCTTGAGCTCAGAGGTGCATTTGCTGCCATGAATATTGTTACTATGGGAGGAAGGCAACAGGAATGCTACAGCCCATTCAATTTTCCCGACAGTTCTCATGAACTTCTAAATTTCCAACTGTTATACACTACAAATGCTTATATTGTGGTCCTGTCTTGTTTGAGATCTTTTGGTACATCATTGATTCATGAATATTACATCAAATTGAGCAGGTATTATTTTCACATCAGATATGTTGATATGCATATTTTCAGTCCACATTTTTAAGATCCCTCTCTTTTGATTTTTCTTACTTTAGTTATAGTATCTTTTGTAGCACTGTAATAACATTTTCACCTCAAAATAGTTTTGCATCATCAAAAAAATTTGCAAACAATAACTGATTAATCTGAAGCACTATCTGCAAATTAAAGTCCTGTATTTGTACTAACATGCTAAATATAATGAGATTGAACACTGATTTCTACAGTGCCCTATGTAAATATTTTTCAGCATCAATCTATTGTTATTTATCACTCCATCTTTATAGATAATTAGTCAAGGTTTAAGTTTGTAAAATTATTTTCACATTTGAGGCTTCTGTGAATTATTCTTAGTTTCCAGTACATGAAGCAAAATACTAAATCCTATAATTCACAAAAATTCTTACTTCCTTCATGAATTTGGTAAGTCCATGATCAATGGACAATTCTGTCCTACATCTTCTGTTCTTTGTAAATGATTTGGATGAATTGAGTCAAGATTTCTCCAGTTATATGTGTACACACACATATACTTACATGCATATATATAAAATACATATTTGAATTACCTTTCCATTTATTAAAATGGTTTATTGGAAATAATCAAATATGAATATCTCTTATCTTAAATCAAATCACTGACTTTTCACTGTATTACATTTTTTAGTTCATTTACACCTTAGTCACATATAAAATTAGGCTGCAATTCTGTTCCTTCTCCCAGTATTCTTAGTTGCTCTAATAAGGTATTCTTCAGCAAAGAATTCTTCAATAACTTTGTATAAAGTTGGCACAATCATCATATTCCTGCCAAAATTGTGTTATGTTTGTTCTAAACATCATGCTAATGCTAGTCTTCTTTCCTCTACATAATTATTAATGTCTCAGTATCATAATCCAAACACATTTTTTTTCTTTTAAGAAAAGATAACTTTCCCTAATGTATGTGACTTTGAGAAATGGCAATACATAGTAGACTTGAAATAGATTATTGGTAATCAATGTTATTTGTAATCAATGTTTTTTTATTTCTGTTTATCTATGATCATGGCAAGACATCGCAACTGCAACATGAACTCGTTAGCTAATGCAAAATTCATCTTATTTTCAAATCTCTTTTTACATAGTTGTATAAAATTACTTCCATTCCTAACTGTCAGTTTAAAATTTATCTTTAAAATGTGCCCTTGGATTACAGGGGAATCAGGAAGTATATTTATATTTATTTCCCTTATTTTCTTTTTCTGTATCTATCTGTACACTCATAAGAGTATTATTCTTGTACTGTCTTCCCAGCCTGGTTAGCACATTCTTTGCAGGCAGTCCATGTGCTCTTCACACTTTCTATGAGGCTCAATTTTATTAATTCTTTAGTAAAGTCTTTCTTTATTATACACATTAATCAGTTCTGCTCTAATATCGACAATCCCCATATTCTGATTCCATTTTAAAGAGAATATTAATACTGGCGAACATCTGCAGAGCAAGTGATCTGCCTATATGTACTAACAGTATGGAATAAGTAGTAGTGATGAAAGCTCCACTAATATGTTAAAAACTTTGTCTGGAAGCATTACAGAGAGCCCCAGCAGATCACTTCTGCTGAAATATTTTGTACTCCCATATATCCATCAAAGGCTGCCAAAGAGAGTTTAATATATTTTTCTGCAATGGGAAATCCTACCTAGAAGAATCTAGAGTGTATCAATTATTTATTTCTCATAGGCCACCAAACATTCATCAGACAGTATTGACTGTAGGACATTACTGAGCTTGCTTGGATTACGACTGGCAAATTTACAGATAAAACGTTCTGTGTCTCAGATTAATTGACTTCAGTTATATTTTATTCTAAAATCATCATGACAGTATTGCAGTTCCAAAAAACACTACCACCTTACAAAGATGAGAGAAAGCATGCATATACTTTTTTGCATTTTTGTATTTGGACTTTATTCCTTTTTTTTTTTTTTTTTTCTATTTCATGCTATTCACTACTGAAAATCATTGTAAAGCTAAAATATATCCAAAATTTGGATTAAGAAGAGGAATAATATTTTGAGGCATCATTTGGCTGAAATCAAATTTGGAATACAGGCAGTATATATATGAAAAAACGCATCTTGCAAATGTATTTTTTACACAGAATGGAACTAAACCATCCACATATTTCAAAATATTCTTAATAACTTACTAGAGTAGTAGGTGCACAACTGAAATAATGCTGCCTTTATTTTCAGTGTTATTTCACATTAATGTTAACCCTTTTGTGAAAAATTATCTTGAAAATGATGACTGACTTTGTCTTTCACGTAATAAATTCTGTGTAACTAAGTTCTCTATTACATTCCACACATTCATTAAATTTACTGTGGCAAATTGTATTTCACATACTTTGGCTGAGAAGAAATCTTGAAATTCAATTATACTGGAAGAGTGAATTGCTATTTTCCAAAGAAACACACCTGCTTCTACTTCATTTATCCCTCATTAAAAACAAGAGAGATATTTCTGTTGTCAGTTTATGAATGAAGATAACTAGCTCTTATATTTAAAGTATGTTATACTTTTAAATGTGTTTTAATTGTGATGATAAGGACAGAAAAAGCTGACTAGGAAAAATCCTGTATTAAAATGTCTTTTAATTTTTAATTGATTATGTAATTCAAAATTGAAAACATCTTTAAATATGATATTTTTATATTCTATAGTCATCCATTTTATGTGTGATACTAACATGAAACTTCAGAGGAAAATCAGAGACTTGCAAATTATTTAGAGAAGTGTACTCATTTTGGTTTTATTCAAAGGATTTAAAATATACCAATGACATGTAATTACAATTCAAGGTGAAATCTCCAAAACTATAAATGACTTTGTTTCTATCTACACACAAAACTAACTCATGAAAAAAAAAATCTGTAATTATCCATAATCTAAGTTAATGATTTAATCATAATCATTATTATTATAATTAATTACAATATATCCATAATCATCTAGACAGTTGGAAGTAATTATTAGCATCATGAGTTACATTTTGAAAATTGTAATTTAACTTGCTTGTAATTATACAAAGATATCTGCAATAGGTAAAAACTTCACATTAATCTATTTAGAAAATTACACAAACCCACATCATGTCAGCAGGTAGACATTTCACATTATACTGGTGTTTCTTAATAAATATCCTTCATCTTATTGTGCTTTATTATTCTCTCTTCAGTCTTCAGTTTCTTTGATTCAGTTAGGAATGAATTTTGTTTGGGGCTTTTTTTTGAGTTAAATAGCTCTACTGATAAAAAAAGTGTTTTGTAATTAAAGTACTTCCAAAAAAGAACGCAATATAATGATATTCCAGTTTGTATCTGTTCTAAAGAGTCATAAATCTCGCCGATAGCACATTTTAAAGAAAAAAGATGTTCTCTACCATGACCTTGAGTCTTAAAAGGAATAAAGGATGCAAATAACATTTTGCACTTTAACAAGTTATAGCTAGAGCTCTGCCCAATTTAGAGGTAAGAAATTTTGCTCCTGGTTTAAATCATATCCTTCCACAAATGATGGCTTGTAACAAATGCTTAGGGAAAAGCAGAAAAAATGTTTATGCAGAATTGATATCTAGTCTGACAGTATCCCAAAGTTTGACCTCTAACAGGTTAGGAATTTCTTATGACTGACCAGTCAGAGAGCACCTCTGCAAAGAACCTTGGAGTTCTGGTGGGCAATGAGTTCACCACGAAGAACTAATACACCCTTATGGCTAAGAAGGACAGTGGCCAATCCTGGGTTACATTAAGAGAAACATTTCTAAACAGATCAAGGAAGATCAAAGAACCTTTCATTCAACCCTGGTGAGGCTACATCTGGAGTACTGTGTCCAGTTCTGGGGAGACATGGATATCCTGGAGCAAGCCCTGCAAAGGCCTTAAGATGACAAAGGATCTGGAACATCTCTTATATGAGAAAAGTCTTAGAGAACTGGGAGTCTTCAGATGGAGAAAAGAAAACTGAGGAGGGATATTATCAATACGTGTAAGTATCTGAAGGGAGGATACAGAGAAAATGGGGTCAGACTCTTTACATTCATCCCAGCAGCAGGATGAGAGGCAATTGGCACAAGCTGAAGCACATGAATGTTCTGTTTGAACATGAGGAAAAACCTCTTTATTGGAAGGGCAACAGAGCAGTGGAACAGGTTGCCCAGAGAAACTGTGGAATCTCTTTTCATAGAGATATTCAAAAGCTATCTGGATACAATCCTGGGCAATGTGCTCTAGGTGACCGAACATGCTCTAATGATCAGGGAAACTACAAGGCAGTCAGCCTCACCTCCATCCCTGGAAAGATGATGGAGCAGCTCATCCTAGAGGCCACCTCTAGGCATGTCAAGGAAAAGAAAGCGACCAGGAGTAGTGAGCATGGATTCACCAAGGAGAAGTCATGTCTGATGAATCTACAATGGGACGACTGGCTATCTGGATGATGGGAGAGACAAGGATGTTGTCTACCTAGGCTTTAGCAAGATTTTTGACACAGTCTCCCATAACATCCTCATAGGAAAGCTCCGGAAGTGTGGACTGGACAGGTGGACAGTGAGGTGGATTGAGGACTGGCTGTATGGCAGAGCTCAGAAGGTGTTTATAAATAGGGCCGAGTCTAATTGGAGGCCTGTGGCCAGTGGTGTCCTCCAGGAGTCAGTCCTGCTTCCAGTGCTGTTCAGCTTATTCATCAATGATTTGGACAAGGGGACAGAGTGCACCCTGAGCAAGTTTGCAGATTATAAAAAACTAGTGGAGTGGCTGACACTCCAGAGGACTGTGCTGCCATTCAGAGGGACTTAGAGAGGTTGGAGAGTTGGGCAGAGAGGAACTTCATGAGGTTCAACAAGGACAAGTGCAGGGTCCTGCACCTGGGGAGGAGTAACCCCAGGAACCAGTACAGATTAGGGGCTCGACCTTCTGGAAAACAGCTCCATAGAGAGGGATCTGGGAGTCCTAATTGACAACAAGTCAGCCATGATTCAGCAATGTGCCCTTGAGGCCAAGAAGGCCAATGGGATCCTGGCCTGCATCAGAAGGAGTGTTACCAGCAGGTCAAGGGAGGGCATGCTGCCCCTCTACTCAGCTCTGGTGAGATCACATCTGGATTATTATGTGCAGTTCCGGGGTTTCCAGTATAAGAGGGACATGGAACTTCTACAGAGGGACAAATGTAGAGCAACATAGATGATTAAGGGACTCGAACATCTGTTTTATGAGGAAAGATTGAGCTAGGTCTGTTAAGCCTAGAGAAGAGAAGATTGAGAGTGGATTTGATCCACTGATGATTTCCACAAGATAATTGAACCTTGTATTTGAAAATGCTTAATTTCATATGCTTTAAATGTATTACTTACAAATGGGAAATGTATATTCTTAATTTGCTTTTCAATTTTTGTCTGGATATTGTATCTCTCCATGAATCCTTTGTTATCTACAGAGCATCTCGTCCTGATGATGAGTAAACATATGATAACAAGAGTCATTGCAAATGACTGTAAAGTATCCACAGCTAAATGAAAAGTTAAAGTATGTTCACGATGATATATTCTCAAGTAATGAGGCAAAGAAAGGAAGTAATTTAGTTAATTCATGAAAAGACATCATAATACAAATATTTCAAAGAATGGGAAAAAGGTGTTCATCTGATTACTGATGTTACTGAATGAGATGACAAAGCCCAATAAATATTAGTCGTCTTTCTCTTGACATAAGAGAACAATCTAACTTTGGTTTTGTAGTTGAATAATGTCTCATTATAGAGGCTTGCACAGAATACCAAACTAGTTTTCTGATCCTGATTATCAAGCTAGTTTTCTACTAACATATGTTAGTGGTTAAATCATCATAATCACCTCAAAATCATACCAGAAAGTACATATACTTGTGATGATTATTTCTGAAAAAACAACATAAACATGGGAAGAGATTGGCAGGAAAAACTGAGGCAATTGGAGATAGATTGTAAAGTTTTCTTTATAAATTTCATTCTAAGTAGATTGTATTCATTGTAAGTAAATGAAAAAAGAATGAGATAATTTCAAAGTACTTGCCAAAAAAAAAAAAAAAAAAAAAAAAAAAAAAAAAAAAAAAAAAAAAAAAAAAAGAAAAAAAAAAGAAAAAGAAAAAGGAAATAATACAGCACAAATTGTCATGGAGCAGAACAGCAATAATGATTTTGCTATTCTTTAAATAAAGCTGTTAACCAATGTATTTACTAAAAGCTCTTAAAAACTTATGGTTTAAGGAATCAGACCAGCTAACAAAGAAGTAACAGTAGAGATAGGTTGCCAAGGCACATTGTTCTCAGAGCAGAGCTGTGAAACTTTATGGCTAATTCTGTGGGAACTGTTCTGACAGCAGCTGGTGGAGAGGCTGGCTTTTGGACAATATTAGTTGTGCCAGCTAACAGTTTTCAAATCTGTGTGAGTTTTGAGTTTCTGAAGATGAAAATACCCAGGAAGTATTCACTGGTCATAGGTGAGATACAGACAAGTTGAAAACTCTCACATTGATTCACATCCTTCTCTCTTCAAGTAGATTGGCTGCACTGCAGAAGAGATCAGTGCAGTGTTGGCCCAAAGTATTATTTTTGCCTGAGGGCAGTGTAACGTATTTTCATGTTTATGTTGTTCACAAGTATCTTATGGATACTAATGTGGTGCAAAAAAAATTTTTTTAATATATTTACATGTTGGGGGTTTATCTAAGTGTATCAACTCTAGATAAATAAACCAAACCAATACTTCAAAAAGTTCAAACTGCATAGCAAAAGAAAAGGGTCATATAACTGTGGGTGAAGTCACATCATCATTCTGACACTTCACATCTGTCTGTCAGCATGGCCCACCTAGTATGCAAGTCACCTAAAGAAGGACTAAAAGCACTTCAGAAAAACTCTGGTTCAAAAATCAGTGTCACAGAGGCTGGAGCTTGAGTTATCTTCCTATTTCACTTAGATTTTCCCTAGGTTTTGTTGCTACATCTGGTTCACTGTACTTTGAAACTGTGTTGATAAAGTTCTTTTTCTGTAAAAAAATTACAGTTTCCTAATCCTCAAGTAATCTTAATCACTATATCTGAATGCACATCAAAAGCACATCGCACAGCTGTGGCCTCAAGACAGGCCAAGTGAACAGAAGTCTGTGCAATGTCCGGCTCTTACAAGTCCAGCAGTGCTCTCATAATTACACCTGCACACCAAGTATGTCTGAGTGGTGCAGAGATATTCACCAAGGCCAGTCATCTCCCTCAGCTCTCTCTGCATATGAGCGAAGGAACATGATCCCATCACAAGTATAATTCAGAGCATCTCATGTTCATTTGCTAAATTACATACATTACTCTTACTTAAATTACTTTTAATAATGGCCAAACATAGCAAGGTACATGGTCACAAAAAATATGAATATGATGTCTCTGGAATTTGTCTTTTAATTCACTTCAGTGGTATATTTTGTGGTATAGTGGCATGGCCTCAGCGTAACTTAAAGAATTTTCTCTGTTTTTTTTTCTTTTTTATTTTTTCCAACATGTTTAATTGTTTCTTTGAGATCCTTGGTGTATTTATGCAAAATAATAAATCAGAATTTATTATAGTTCTAATCTGTGGATTAATCTATAATTATCTAAACTAAATCTAATCCAATTTTTAATAGTTATCTTTTCATAAAGATAACATTCTTAGTACAGGTTACAGTTTACTTAAACATATATTCTATATTCATACAGAATTATTATGACAGCTGTAATTATATGTTGTTTTAAATAAACAAAAGTATTTTAAATTTCATCAATGACTCAAGATGCTGTAACTTGCAATTCCTGGACATTATTTAGCAAAACAGTAACCTTATAATGGAAAGCCACTTCACTAGAAGTAAATGTCTTGTGCGATAGCTAGTTGCAGAAGTGAGTAGGAAAGATTTGCATGTTGAATTCCCAAGTTCCATCCTATGATCACACAGATTTTTCTGCAGCTTGTCTTCCAACCAGCTGTCACACAGCCAGTAGTGTCTTATGCCAGCTTTTAGGTGGTGATGCCTCTCTGCATGGCCACAGATGGGTGATGGATGATTTCTGGCACTGCTATGGATGATTATGTATTAAAAAAGATAATGATAATTAGGAAGGCATTTGGGAGTTTTTCTTTCTTCTATCACTTGCTAGAGAATTGAAGTCAGGTCTTGATCACTATCAGTATGATTTGCCAGATGGAGATTTCTCTATTTCTATTTTATACGTCTTCTTTTTCCTTCCTTCCTTCCTTCCTTCCTTCCTTCCTTCCTTCCTTCCTTCCTTCCTTCCTTCCTTCCTTCNTTCCTTCCTTCCTTCCTTCCTTCCTTCCTTCCTTCCTTCCTTCCTTCCTTCCTTCCTTCCTTCCTTCCTTCCTTCCTTCCATTTTCTTCTTCATAGGTCCTAATTAAAAACGTTCTTTGATAATATCCTATGTTGTGACCATACTTTCTCCCTTGATAAATCTGGAATATTGTTATCTCCTGGAGATCAATGGATTTGAAGTGGATTAAAACTTGGAAGTAAATAAATGTTCTCTCAGCTATCCATATTGCATTGTAAGTTTCCCAAAAAAGTATAGTCATTGAGTGAATTACAAATAAGCCCGAGAATTATGTTTTTCTTGATGCTAACAAAAATCTAAACAACTTAAAGGTGCTAGTGCTCAAAAATTTTTAATTTGCTGATCTTAAGTATAATTGTGTGACAGTTTTATCATATCAAAACAAAATGTTTTGGAAAGGTGCAGTAGCTATTTCACCTATGACTGTTACTGCTAGATTCTGTTTTGTATTTATTTATGTTTATTAAAGAGTATCTGTAACATCTTGCAATGTTACAGCATCTGCAACATCTGCAACATCTTTAAGAAAAGATGTGACAGAAGATTGAGGTTAATTGTAAAAAGAATGTAGAAGAGATTGGATTCTAAAGTAATCAAGTTCTTAGTTTTTTGAGAACTCTGATGGTAGAATTGGTCTAACTTTTAGTTCTATAAAAGTCAGAGCTCAAATCAGAGCCTTCACAGAAGGTAAATAAAGGTACAACTCAATAGGGAAATTCATAATTGTTTCACTTTGAGGTAAATAAACTTAAAAAGATCCATCTTTTCTTCTTTTCTTTTTTTTTTTTCCTTACATGTCCATTGAGTATAAACTCTAGTCTATATTATATTCTCATTTTCTAAACTTAGCAAAGAATGTAATATCCCTGCAAATAAAATCTCTTAAAGGGAATAAAATCTCCGGCAATTTTACTAATGAAAGTTTTACTACTGTAGGAACCAAATTTCAATCTGTTGATTGAAATCCTAACCACAATCCTAAGATGCCTTTTCTGGAAGACTTCAGGGTTTGAGAAAGGAAAATGAGGGTTGCTCTCAACAATATTGCATATAAATTTTGTTTAGAAATGTTTTACTTCTTACTTTTAAATAGAGTGTGACCCAGAAACTGTAGATTTATTTGATTTCTTTCTATAATGAATGATAGATCTAGAGATTCACAAGAAACAATACACTGCTGATTTGACACAGAAATATAGGTCCCTTACCATGAGAAGAACAAGTTAAAAATAAAATCTACTTTGGGTAACAATAGAACTGAGCAATTGTCTCGCAAATCTTTCAAATACTATCGGGCAGTTCAATAAGAATTAGAGGTTAGACATCACATATCAGTTTTCCTTTTATTCCTAGACAAACCAGTGGAAATTTTGCCATTATTGCTTTAGGATCAGTATTCAGATATATATTATAAAACTTTTTTTCTATCTTTTTTTCCTCTTTTTTTTTTTTTTTAACATTCTCTTCCACATATATTCAAATGCAAATCTATAGTCAAATCTCATTTTTTCTTCTCCACATCTCTTAATCATTACTATCTAATAGATTATGTTTCCAGTCAATTATTTAAAAAACATGACACTCCAGTATTAAACTTCTGTATCTACTGGACATTCTCCCCACATATACACACCCTTGAATTCCCATTGAGTCAAAGGTCTATTTTTGTGACTCAGGAAATTTAAAAATACAATTAATGTAATTCCTGACTAGATAATGCAAGATATTTAATCACTGCTCTACCTAGTGATCTGTGTAGATTTGTTTTAGCAGTACGTTTTTCACTAAAGAGTATGTTGAGGCATGCATTACATACTGAAACTATTTTATTACCATACAGAAATTTAAATGCATCAAGAGGCTAATATTTGGATTACAAATTTATGTTTTGATTGATGATAGCTGATGAAGAAATGTGTAAGTGAATTTATTTTTGACTTGCTGAAAGACTGCAAGATATTTTTCAATATGTCAAGTACATATATAGACAAAGAGAAAGAGACTTTAAACTTGTATGTGGTTTTACAAGTCTTTTCAGACAATTATCATAGAGAACTGTTAATGTCATGTTGTCCTTTTAGAGGTATTGCTGACTCAAGGACAAAATTGTGTTGCAAATATACCTTTGCCTGTTGTCATATCTGTAAACAGACTTTGTGAAGCTTCATTGCAACTTCACTACTATTTATTTATTTTTTCAAGTGTATATGGAATCTCAAGCACCTAATTAAAAAGTCAACATTTAATCTTTCAGATTAGAACCAGTTCACTTATTTTCCTTGTTCTTTGTATATTCCTTTGTGAGTTTATCATCATCATTATGAACACGTTTCACGTTTAACATATGTTATGACAGGAGAATGTACAGTAAAAATGCTAAAAACATGTTGCACATTAACCTTAATGACATTGGGTCTGGTATGATAATGGATGACATCAGAGAGACAAAGTGCCAAGAAAACATCATTGAGAAGACAACAGGATAACATTTTATTTTTAACAGCATTTTAATTGATGCTTAATTATGTAATGGGGTTGTGCATAGTGCCCAGTGGAAGTGTATTGCTCCCTCTTAACAAAGGCTATTCAAATGTGCTATCACAGAGTATCTGTTAAACTACGTTTTTAACCTCCTGCTGTTGATGTTGGTAGAAAAGTGCTACTGTGGAGGAAAATCACAGGTATAACAGCACTAAGTTAGCATTCTCCTCTTTAGCTGAAAAGTCAGAAAAAAAAATTGAACTTGTTCCAAATGATCCCAGAATTCATTGTGCAAATATTTAATCAAAATAATCATTTTCATGAATACATGATAGCCAATTTACACAGTACGACAATTTTAAGGACTGCATAAAATCAAGACATCCTTGTATATACCAAACATTAATGAATTATACATATTTCTGTGTAATACATAAATCCCAAATAGAATTATGATCAGCTGTGTAGGCAAGTATCTTGTAATTGTACAATTGTACAATTTCCTTGCTCTGGAGTAGTTATTTAGAAGCAGGAGGCGAAAAATACTCTTTGGAGAAAAAAATATATTTACAATAACATATGTACAATAAAACTTATAGCAATGCAATTTGGATTTTCACAATTTTAAAAAGGAGAAATGAACATAATAGGAAGAACAGGGAGAGAGAAGGTCTGCACTATAACAAAATATTTATAAAATGACATCTCATGTTATCCCGGAGAACAATCATTTAATATTGGAGTCTGCCAATAAGTCTAGGGTCACCTGTCAGGCAACGTCAGTGAACACAAAGATTCATAGATTTTAAGTTGAGGACAGACCATTTGATACTCTGTTCTGATATGTTTTAGACCACATTGCCAATACATTTCACACATTATTCTCCAAAACTTGTATTTGATTGAAGTATATTGTTCAGATTGGCATTTATACTTTATTTAAAAACACTGAGTGACAGATCGTCCAATTTCCAAGACTGATTGTCCCATAACTCTTAAGCATTTGTATTTTGCTTTTAATCTAAATTTGCTTGGTTTTAGAGTCTAGTTACAAATTCTTTCTATGGCTTTCCCTCAATAGGGACTGCCTCATCAAACATATGATCTGCTTTGTTGTTTACTTAGTCTGAATTCCTAATTCTTTGCAGAACCACTGATTTTACAGGACGGTGTATTCAGAATCACACAGAATCACACAGAATAGTTAAGGTTGGAAGGGACCTCTACAGATCATCTAGTCCAACCTTCCTGCTCAAGCAGGCACACCTACAGCATGTGGCGCAGGGTGGCATCCAAGCGGGTTTTGAAGACCTCCAGAGAAGGAGACTCCACAACCTCCCTGGGCAGCCTGTTCCACTGCTCTGTCACCCTAACAGTAAAGAAGTTCCTCCTCACCTGGAGACGGAACTTCTTATGCTTCAGCTTGTGGCCATTACCCCTCGTCCTGTCCCTGGCCACCAGTGAAAACAGCCTGTCCCCTTCCTCCCTGCATTCTCCCTTCCTGAACTTATGCATATTAATCATATCCCCTCTGAGCCGTCTCTTCTCCAGAGAAAACAGGCCCAGCTCACTCAGCCTCTCTTCATACGAGAGATGTTCCATTCCCTTAATCATCCTGGTTGCCCTTCTCTGGACCTTCTCGAGAAGCTCCACGTCACTCTTGTACTGGGGAGCCCAGAACTGAACACAGTACTCCAGGTGCGGCCTCACCAGAGCTGAGTAGGGGGGCAGAATCACCTCCCTTGATTTGCTGGCAACACTCCTCCTGATGCAGGCCAGGATCCCATTGGCCTTCTTGGCCACGAGGGCACACTGCTGACTCATGGTTAACTTGGTGTCAACCAGGACTCCCAGGTCCCTGTCTGTGGAGCTGCTTTCCAGCAGGTCGACCCCTAATCTGTACTGATGCCTGGGGTTATTCCTCCCCAGGGGCAGGACCCTGCACTTGTCCTTATTGAACCTCATGAGGTTCCTCTCTGCCCAACTCACCAGCCTGTCCAGGTCTCTCTGGATAGCAGCACAGCCCTTCAGAGTGTCGGCCACTCCACCCAGCTTGGTGTCATCTGCAAACTTGCTCAGGGAAAGTTCCTATTCCTAATCTTCTTGCCTTAGTAAAAGATTACATATTCTGCTGTATCAGTGTGGAGGAATTGTTTGGAAAACTAGGGCCTAACAGAAGTTTTGGCATTGCAGAAGCTTGCTTGGGGTGAGACGCTGTTGTCACTTCCAGGATGGCTGGTACACACAGACTCAGCTCCTCCATGGTTGCCCAGGCAACACAATCTGCCCTCCTCACACCTGCTAAGGGGAGTAACGGAGGATGGAGCGGAGTGAAGATCCCGCAGCCTAACTCTGTTACACTCCCTGTGCTGGGCCGCTGATAAGCCGCACGGTAGCTGTCCAATGGGAGATACATGATAACAAGTCTGGTGCTGAGCCAGAAAAGTGACAAATCACTCCTTTTGGATGAACTTTGCTTGAACGTTGCTCATTATACGTCCATTATAATGGCAAAACACACCTCCATCCCAAAAGTTACCTGCTTCCAAGGTACGACCACCCCTCACTGAGCATGCGCTCTAGATTTTCGATTGACTGTACCTTTAAATGAAAGCGAGAAACTTTTTCACCAATCAATAACAATGTTAAGTATGACTCTAGTCACTCAAGCTCCACCTGAATGTAAAGAAAAGTATAAAAGGTGAACTAAGGATGAACAACTTGGGGGGAAGATGCCATCGTAACTTCTGGATCAGCCGATGGGCTGATCCCCCTTCCCTCCCCTCGGGCTGAGATGCTGCCTGAGAAGACTAAGAACTTGGGGGGGAAGATTCCATTGTAACTTCTGGATCAGTTGCTGCACTGATCCCCCTTCCCTGCCCTCGGGCTGAGACATCGCCTGAGAAGAGTAACAACTGAGGGGGGAAGATTCCATCGTAACTTCTGGATCAGTTGCTGCGCTGATCCCCCTTCCCTCCCCTCAGGTTGAGGGGATGCTGCCTGAGGAGACTCGAGACTGAGAGCCCTCTCCTACCTTCTGATTGCACATTTGTACATCAGAGCTAGCTAAAAAAAACCCAAGCTGTAGTAGAGAATTTCCTATACTGACATCTGAATCCTGCTTTGTAAATGTTGCATTTGTATAAATCACACTGTTTGTGAACTCGACTACTTGTTTGCGGGGGAGGCAATCGGACCTATGGTCTACGGACTGTTTGTGAATCCGATACTGCCAGAATTGAGTTTATAGTTGCTTACGCTATTTGGGAACTCAATTCGCTCCTAGGAAGGCGATTGGACCTACGGTCCACGGACCGTTCGTGAATCCAATATTGCCAGAATTGAGCTGATAGTGGATGACGCTATTTGGGAACTCAATTTGCTCCTAGGAAGGCAATCGGACCTACGGTCCATAGACTGTTTGTGAATCCGACACTAATTTGATGTCTCCTTCCCTCCCACCCCCACCACTACAGCTTTCAAACTGCAACATTTCCCGCAACAATCAGCACAGGTTCTGTGTTAATTGGCTTATATCACTGATGAATCGATTTTCCTCTGTGTGACTGCCTTCATTTCATCAGGACATATCAGCAAATCTAATCTCTGTGTCTCTGGGAAATGTCACTGTTGCAATTTGAATCCGAAGGGGCAGGAGGAAATATCAAATAATGTGGTAGCTAAAGTCCTCACTCCGGTAGTACAGGATTCATGCAGTTTGTTGATCGTAGATCTGATCGCCTTCCTAGAAATAAACTGACTCTACCAACAGTATGATTAACCACAGACCTGACACTGGCAGTATCAGAGTCATGATCAGTCTGTAAACTGTTGGTCCAATTGCCTTCCAAACAAGTAGTCAAATTCACAAATGGCATGATTTATTCAAATGCAACATTTACAAAGCAGATTTCAGATGTCAGTACAGGAAATTCTCTATTATAGCGCTGGATTTTTTAATTAGCTCTGATGTCTAAATGTGTAATCATGACTCATCTCAGAAGATGGGAGAGGGCTCACAGTCTGGAGGAGTCTCCTTCAGGTAGTATCCCAGCCCAAGGGGAGGAAAAGTGTTCAGCCCATGGACTGATCCACAAGTTACAATGGAATCTCCCCTCCTACTTCTTTCCTCATTAGTTCACTTTCTTTTTACATTTAGGTGGAGCTTGAGTTTTGTTATTGATTGTTGAAAAAGATTCTCACTTTCATTTAAAGGTATAGGCAATTGAAAATCTAGAGCGCATGCTAAATGAGGAGTTGTCATACTTCAGAGGTGGGTAACTTTTGGGATGGAGATGAGTTTTGGCCTTATAATGAGCTTATAATGAGCAAAGTTCAAGCAAAGTTCTTCTGAAAGGAGTGATTTGCCACCCCAGCTGGCTCAGCACTGGACATCTTATCCTGTATCTCCCATTGTGCAGTTACTGTGTGGCTTCTCAGGGCCCAGCACAGGGAGTACAACAGAGCTTGGCCACAGTCTCTTGACTCTGCTCTGTTGTCACTCACTCCTCTCTGCAGCTGTGAGGAGGGCAGATTGTGATGCCTAGGGAACCGTGGAGGAGCAGAGTCCACCCATCCTGGAAGTGGCAACTGTGTATCACTGTATAAGAGTGCATCACTGTAAAAGATTCATAACCTGTTTATGACCTGTAGAGGCCTTGAGGATGTTGTAAAGCTGAGAGCTAAGTCGTTATCTGGCTGTTGGGAGGTTGAAGGTGGCTATACAGCTGCGAAAACAGGGGCCTTATTTGGCAATGAAGAGCAAGTGAGGAATTTGGAAGGAGCCGTGCCAGAAGGCATGGCACCAACTCAAACACAGACAACCTCTAAGGTAGTTTGGAGGTCAAACCTGAGGCAAGGGAGAGGAAGATGATGAAGGCAGGACCCTCATAAGGAGACCAGAGACCCCCACTGGTGGGCATGGGCCCACTAGGGAAAGTTGCATAACGATAAAGATGGAGCTTTGCCTGCCTTCTGGTACATCTCCTGACACATACTGGCCCTACATGGCAGGACGCGCCAGATATGAAAAATAATTATGGATCTGAGGTGGAGGGAGACTTCCCACTGAGACCTACATTGTCTCCACAGGGACGCCTGCAAGCTTCAAGCCTGTCAGCCACCTCTCCCTCCATCATTCCACCCTCCATCAGTGAGAGGAGGAATGATTGGTCTTGCTATCCTGCTGGCAGGTATCCTCTCATAAGCTACGTAGGCACCTCATTTTGCAGGTAGTTGCTAAGTAGTCGTCCTGCTTTAGCATGTTGCTATTGTGAATTGATCTGAATAAACCAACACACACTCTGATTTTGCTCAGAGTGTGTGTGCTTTCATTGCCGAACCCTGAACTCATCCGGAACAATCACTCCAAGCACACTTCTGTAATGCCAAAACTTCCGATAGGTCCTAGTTTTTCTCTAAGTTCCCCCTTTTCAAGAAATTCTTCCATAATCGCCAATAATTAAATATATATCTATCAGCTACATTTGTCCAATGAAGGCTTAGAACAAATCTCTGCAGAGTAGTCCTAGAAGCACCTCCAGAGAAAGAAATTCTTAGCTTACAAATGCTAACTGTGAGCCATAAGTTAGGCAGTTCTTAAAATCATTGGCATGTATTTTATGGAAGCCACATTCTTATTGTCATCAGAATATTACGCAGATAGTTTTACTTGAAATAGTAAATCTCATAGACCTTAGTCTATGAGATTAGGCCATTTCCAGTTACTGACTGTAATTCTCTAAAATTTGTTAAGAAAATAGGCCATGTCAGACAAAAAAATTACATGATTTATATATATTAAAATAGGTGTAGTCTTTGCTTTATCAACATGAAGTTCATAAGTGACTACTAATTGTTTATTTTTAAAGAGAAAAATATTGTCATGAATATTGATAAATATCTTAATTCACAGTCATCAAGCTTGGGGCAAGGACGAGTGGTAGACTGGAGTTACAGTTATATTGGTATTATCTGTTTCTGATTAAAAAAATAATAATAGGTAGATACTGTACTTATACAGAACACTATCATTCTTTCTACCACGAAATCTCAATGCATTAAGTTAGAGTCTAAATAAAAGTCTGCTACTGCACTAAATTCATGAAAAACAAATCAATATAATACTGCTTATAATGACTGTGCTTTTTTGTAAGTCAACAAATTTCCTATTAATTAACCAGTGATTAAAGTCAGCTTGTGAAAATTAATCACAGTCTGGAAAAGTCATTTGTCCTTGTGTGCTTCATTAGGACAGTGTTTGCCCTTCAGGCAAGAAAACAGAAAGTAAATGCCAATGAAGGAGCTGATTAAACTAGAGCTGCAGTGAACTGTTTGTCAGAGACTCAAGCTCTTACAAAACATACCCACTTCTAACTTACAAGCTTTCTGCAGTTTGCCTGTTGGGCAGGAGATGAAATAACAAATGAAAACTCCTTGTTGATCCACTAAACATTTCAATATAATCCACAGAATAAACACATACTGCTCAAGACACAATTGAGAATTATGTCCAGAAACATTGTGAAACTGAGAAAGTGTAGAGATAGAATCTCCAAATATGTGCAGTTTATCTATTAAGGTAAAACTTCACATGCATAACAACATAAAATTTCTTAAAATACATAGCATTAGTATTAGATTTCTCCCTCTCCTGCTCCACATGTCCCTCACCCACCCATCCCCCAAAATAAAAGTTATTAAATATGTCTGGCTTTTGGATGGTATTGGAGATGTTATTTCTTTGAGCAGGCACTAAGGAAGCTAAGATCCCAAAATATTGAATTAGCATTTTCTGCACTGGTAATAAGAAAAATAATTAAACAGAAAATCAGGAATAAATAAGAAAAGGGAAAAAAAGAGCTTATACCATATGACATGTAAATAGATTCCTCAAGAAGTAATTCACTTCATTTACCTCTTAGGTAATTATAAAAGTGGTGTTCAACTATACATAAGGGAGGAGTTTTCTCCTTCCAGAAAAAGGTTATTGTTCCTTGACCTTCTCCTCTCCATAAAATAACAAAGGAACAAACAAAAAATTTTAAAATGCAAGCAGTAGAATTAGTTAAGATTGGTTGTATATAGATTTTCATCTAATGTCTCCTATAGCCTCTGAGAGTTTGCTCCTTTGAACATTTATCTGTTTTGACCAATGGTAGACATTTAAATAGTCTCAAATTCTTTTATATCCCCCTCATAGTTTTCCAGTTCATTCCCATGTACTCAACAGCTCCTCAGGTGCTTCCTTTTCTTTCCCGTCTGCTTTTCCACACTCTCAGACCCTCCTTCCAGTTCCTTTCCCATGTTCTGTTGGGACTTCGTCTGGCTGAGGCTGCTCAGAAAATACTCATGCTCATTGATGAAAATAGAACAAAAAAGAATTGAGATTTTGATTTTCTTTCAAGAGGATTATTGCTAGCATCTCTCTCCTAAGCACATTATCTACTTTCACCAAATCTATGGAAAACTACTATTTTTGAGATCTCTGTCTTGCTATCAAATTTGGTTTTAAATAGGCTGGAATATTAAAAATTATTAGGGGCAGGACTGATGGATACTGTTGCATAAGCTTCATTCCCCTAGAGAGTAAGGCTAAAAGTAGAAAATAGAATAATGCTTCCTAACTTTCTAATTATTAGAAGTGGGATGAACATTCGAGACATCATCTAGCATGTTAGGACCGCCACCATGTGTAAGAACAGAATTACAATAGCTATTAATTCACTAAGCAGCTATGCTCTTTAATGTCTAGCAATGGCAATCTTCATAAAACTTTGATAGGTGTCCTTTTATCTGTTGAAAATAGTTGTTTAACAATCCAAAGGTTTTAATTAGCACCCAGCTGAGTGCTAATCAAAATCTTACAATGTGTACAACAAGTCTGTGTGTAAAAGCCAGGAATTAATCATATTAATAATTAGAATATTATTTTGAAAAGTATTCCTAGAAATTGGGAAATAAAATAAACTGGTTTGAAAAAATACATATATTAAAAGTTTAATCTACACATTATGTCTTCCAAGCAGTCTTGCTCAGTAAGGTCACTGAACAACAGAGCCCATCTTTTAAGTCCCAACTCGAACTTGCTCTTGAAGCATTTGTTGTTTGCCCATTGCTTGGCCATAAGATGCTTTAATGTTGTCTTTTATGATTCAAACTGCAGTATAATTGGCTTCTTCAGCTATTCATTTCTCCATATTATCATAATATCTCCATATTATCCATATATGGCATTTGATCCAAAGACTGCCTAATGGTGGCAAAGACCACAAATCCTGAATAGTATACTCTACTGAAATATTGGAGAGTTGAGGATGAAAACACGAATATTGGATGATTTGGGATTATATGCCTAATTCTTTCATCATATTCCATTTTCACTTTTTGATCAGATAGTAATACATGAGAATGATTGAAAAGCATCACCTATTTTTTTCTTCAATTTCTTAGTGCTTTCTGTAATGTATTTTATGTTATCCTTTTCTAACATTGAAACCTTCAAATGATTCTATAATCACAAATATAACCTAACCCCAGAATGAGGCTAGGAACTCTGCACAGCTCTAGAATCAACGTAATATCAAATAATTGTAAGGCATTTCAAAAATAGTGACAAAAATAATGCAACATGATATATTTCACATAAACCATGCACGCAGAACGTGGCTATGGATGCTGACTTACAGTAAGGAAGAGAATAAATGCAAAGACACAGAAGCAAAAAATTATGTAAAAACAAAACAAAACAAAACAAACTACTCTGAAGATTTTCTCTTATAGTGTTATTTTTTTTAACAGAAAACCCTCCTACAAGCATTTTAAATATTTTTCAAAATTGACTGAGATCTAGGATGTTCTATACTTCTTAGAATAAATGTTTCCTTTATGCCCATTTGTAAAACTAATAATTGTAAATTATTTCTTAAATCCTCAAAGGAAAAGAGAAAGCTCATTCTGATTGAATAAATACATGTTTAATTAATATCATTTGTAACCAAAATATATTTTGCACTTTTGTAGTGTGCCTGAGTGGGGAAAACAAGTGAAAGAAGAGGACTGAATAACATATTGTTATACCTTTATGTTACTTATGATTTCTTTTGAGAATATTTATGTAATTTACATTTTTTCTAATGCTTATTTCTTTTATTGACTTTCATTTTTATTGTTTAAATTAATAAATTTTCACTTCAAAGTTCTAAGTCTGCCAAAAAAGCTGAAAAGTCACCTTTTCAGCTCATCCTCGTAGGTGACGGCTTTGGAGCAGACAGCCTGGGGGAGGGCACCTGTGTGAGGCGTGAGCAGGTGGAAGACCTGCTCCACATGGTAGCTGAGCTAAAAGAYGAGGTTGAAAAGTTAAGGAGGATCTCTAGGTCAGAGAGGGGGAAGTGGGAGTAGGCACCTGAAAGCACCCAGCAACAGGTTGCTACAAGTTCCAAGCCCCAGCCAAGACAAGAAGAAAGAAAAGAGCAGAGGATTGCTCAGCTGCTATCCATGATCCTCAAGAGGTCCTGGAGAGCAGGGCAGGTGCCAAATGACTGGAAGAGAGCCAACATCACTCCCGTCTTCAAAAAGGGCAAGAGGGAGGAACTGAGCAACTACAGGCTGGTCAGCCTCACCTCCATCCCTGGTAAGGTGATGGAGCAACTCATCCTAGAGAGCATCTCTAGGCATGTCAGGGAAAAGAAGGTGATCAGGAGTAGTCAGTGTGGATTCACCATGAGGAAGTCATGTCTGACGAACCTAATAGCGTTCTATGATGGGGTGACTGGAAAACTGGACGAGGGGAGAGCCGTGCATGTTGTCTACCTTGACTTCAGCAAAGCTTTTGACATCGTCTCCCATAATATTCTCATGCAGAAGCTATATTTTCTGGGAGTGTGGTCTGGACAAGCGCACAGTGCAGTGGATCGAGAACTGGCTGGATGGCAGCGCTCAGAGGGTGATGATAAATGGGGCCAAGTCCAGTTGGAGACCTGTGGCCAGTGGTGTCCCCCAGGGGTCAGTAGTGGGCCCGGTGCTGTTTGGCCTGTTCCTCAATGACTTGGACGAGGGCATAGAGTACACCCTGAGCAATTTTGTGGATTATACCAAACTAGGTGGAGTGGCCGACACTCTGAAGGGCTGTGCTATCATTCAGAGTGACCTGGACAGGCTGGTGAGTTGGGCAGAGAGGAACCTCATGAGGTTCACTAAGGACAAGTGCAGGGTCCTGCCCCTGGGGAGGAATAACCCCAGGCACCAGTACAGATTAGGGGTCGACCTGCTGGAAAGCAGATTCACAGACAGGGACCTGGGAGTCCTAGTTCACACCAAGTTAACCATGAGTCAGCAGTGTGCCCTCATGACCAAGAAGGCCAAAGGGATCCTGGCCTGCATCAGGAGGAGTGTTACCAATAGGTCTAGGGAGGTGATCCTGCCCTTCTACTCAGCTCTGGTGAGGCCGCACCTGGAATATTGTGTGTAGTTCTGGGCTCCCCAGCACAAGAGGGATGTGGAGCTTCTCGAGAGGGTCCAGAGAAGAGCAACTAACATAATAGGGGAATGGAGCATCTCTCGTACAAGGAGAGGCTGAGTGAGCTAGGCCTGTTTTCTGTGGAGAAGAGAAAGCTGAGAGGGGATCTAATTAACATGTATAAGTTCATGAAGGGGGAATGTAGAGAGGAAGGGGCCAAGCTCTTCTCAGTGGTGTCCAGTGACAGCACAAAGGGTAATGGGTGTAAGTTGCCACACCGGAAGTTCCATCTCCATGTGAGGAGGAACTTCTTTCCTGTGCGGGTGACAGAGCAGTGGAACAAGCTGCCCAGAGAGGTTGTGGAGTCTCCATCTCTGGAGGTCTTCAAAACCCACCTGGTTGCCACCCTGTGCCCTGTGCTCTAGGTGTCTCTGCTTGAGCAGGAAGGTTGGAGTAGATCATCTCTAGAGGTCCCTTCCAATCTTAACCATTCTATGTGTGTGATTCTGTGTGTGTAATTGCATTGTCATGCTGCCAAATTGTACTGAAACCTAAAGAAGTCTTACAGGTATAGAAGTTACCTGCACAGTTACTTTCAGTCTTGAGGACTGGGACATTTTCTGAGGCCCTACTTTTTGATATAATTGCTATCAGACAATAATCAATTCAGAAATATTTCAAAACACAAACAAATCTGATGTTAGCAGTAGATGAACTGAGAAAGCCTCCAACTCCCCACTTCTTCCCTTTGGATTAAAATCACGAGGAATGACAGAAAGAAAAGACCTTGTGAAGTCAAGAGAGATCTCTGCTTCCTTCTTTGCACTCTTACCGTGTCTCTTCTGATTGATGGATTTAATCTCTGCTGGGTTAGTGGGGTCCTGCACTGTCCTTGTAGCTGTCTTTCCCGTCTATCACCATCTACAAGTATAGTACTAGAATAATGGATTTTTGTGGATACGGGGTTGCACTGACTTCTATAAAACAGCTCTTATTTAATAATGGATCATGGATTGTGGATAATTTAATAATGAAGATATTTCAAAAATGCAGAGACAAATCTATGGGACCTACAGAGTGCCTGTAAAGAGAGATGATTCAAATAGATAAAAGACAATGGTAGCTGGGAATCCTCTACACCGTCATGGAGTGAATAAAGCAATCACTCTAAAAAAATGGGTAAACAGAATATTGTTTTACAGAGTAAAAGGACATCCAAATGCTATAGTTCTAAATCTCTATATTCTCTGTTCATGACCTTGAGTGTTTGCTTTTATTTCTGTTTGTTTTTATTGAAGCACAGAGAATTTGTTTTATATTGAGAAAAAGATTCCCCCTCCTATTTCTTTTTCAGTTACATGTCATTTTTTTTGACAACCAGGAAAATAAAAAAAAAAAAATAAAATCAAAAAGTAAAACAAAGTTATCAATTGTCTTATCCATGAATGGACTTGTAAAAAGGAGAGTAGTGGATGTCATTTGTTTTCATTTTAGAAAATTAGATTTATTTTCTTGTGTCCGGCTTAGGAATTTATGGTCTGGATATTGGACAACTAGATAAAAACTGGTAAAAGAATTGGTTAGATGATTGGGCTCAGTGTTTAGCAGTTAATGGGCTGTACATCAGTCACAGGAGGTGACAAAGTTCACTCATTATTTATCACACCAAATTATGGGATGAAATCAATATGCTCAAGAACCAGGTTATCATTCCAGAGGAGTAGGCTATCAGGAATGTTATAAAATTCAGCAAGGACAAATGCAAAGTCTTGTTCCTGGGAAGGAAGAACCTCTAAGTCAGGTACAGGCTCAGGACTGAAACATGGGGAGCAGCTTTATGGAAAATGAGCTGAACAATTCAGCAGTTCCCTAGCAGCCAACAGCACACTGGAATGCATTAACAAGTAGATTGAGAGAAAAGATTTTCTTGTTCTTTTCAGCATTTGCTACACCACATCCAGAATGCAATGGAAGATAGACTTTACTAAATTGGACTTGAACACTTGCCTTATTGAGAAGAATTTGGTGAGTCTTCTTCAGCCTGGGAAAGAGACAGCTGAAGGTATATAAACCTAGATTTTACATTTTCTGAAAAAGATGACATTTCCTGATGGTAATTTGGAGTCCTCTTTGGCAAGTTAACCATGATTCAGCAATGTGCCCTCATGGCCAAGAAAGCTAAAGGGACCCTGACCTGCATCAGGAGGAGTGTTGCCAGCAGGTTGAGGGAGAGGATCCTGTCCCTCTACTCAGCCCTGGTGAGGCTGCACCTGGAGTATTGGTTCTGGGCTCCCCAGTATAAGAGGGATGTGGAGCTTCTAGAGAGTGTTCAGCGGAGAGCAACCAAGATGATTAAGGAACTCGAGCATCTCTCGTATGAGAAAAGACTAAGTGAGTTAATCCTGTTTAGCCAGGAGAAGATTGAGAAGGAATCTGATCAAATATGTACAAATACCTGAAGGGAGAATGTAAATAGGTTGTGGCCTTGGTGGTAGCCAGCAATGGAACAAGGGGTAATGGGCATAAACTGAAACACAAGAAATTGTATCTGCATACAAGGAAAAATTCTTCCTGTGAGGCTGACAGAGCAGTCTGCCCAGAGAGGTTGTGAAGTCTCCTTCTTTGGAGCTATTCAAAACCTGCCTAAATGCCACATGCTTTAGATGTCCCTGCTTGAGCAGGAGGACTGGTTTAGATGATCTCTAGACATTGCTTCCAACCTCAACCATTCTGTGATTCAAACCCATCCATTTGTCCCCAATGTTATTTGTCCCACAGTGCTTCTGTGATAAAACATTGCTTCTACTCCTAACCCAAGACAAGTTTTCTAATTTTTATTTCAAGCAAAAAGAATAGCTAGTGTTCTGAATAAAAAGAATGGAATTAGGATTCCTAATAATTCTAAAATGTGAAGGGATAAATAAATGTTTAGTTTTTTACAGTTAGATTTCCACAGTGAACTTGATGCACCAATCAATAGTAAAACCTTAAGCCCACTTGGATAGTGGGCTTAAGATAGCTCTCTTAAAAGACCTCTCAGTGTATATTAAAAATGTTAGCAAACTGCAGAATCTAGTTACTTCAGAGAAGTATGTTTAAATCCATATATCACTTTATACCTTTTAAAAGTGTATGAATACACTTTTTCAGTATTCAGACTGAAAAAAAAAATGCATTGGTTGGAAAATTGACAAGGATGATTAAAATTACAGGATAGTTTAAATTCAGGAAAGATTGGACTATGGTGCCTCAAATAGCAACTAAGATAATAGGAATAATAGAATTTTATAAAATCAGGAATGTTAGAGGAAGATTGTTTAAAGACTGACAACTGAGTTTTCATAACAGATACAAGACATTGCTCAGGAAATAATTTTAAAATAAAAAAGACAAGAAAACAAGTTCTCACATAAAGTTACATAGTAAAACTCATTATGACAGGATGTCACAAAGGTCAAAAAGAGGTTAGACAAACTCACAGAAGATGCACCCATCAGTGTGTTGATGGTACATAATTATCCCAGAATCATAGAATCATAGAATCAAAGAATGTTTAAGGTGGGAAGGGACCTCCAGAGGTCATCTAGTCCAACCTCCCTGCACACGCAGGATCACCAAGAGCACGCAGCACAAGGCTGCATTCAAGTGGGTTTGGAAGATCTCCAAAGAAGGAGACTCCACAACCTCTCTTGGCAGCCTGTTCCAGTGCTCTATCACCCTCAGTGTTAAAACTTTTTCTTCTTAATTTCCTGTGGAACATTTGATGCTTCAGTTTGTGGCCATTTCCTGTAGTCCTATCAGTGGCCACCATTGAAAAGAGGCTGGTCCCATCCTCCTCACTCCCTCCCTTGAGGTATTTATATACACTGATTGGATCCCCACCTCAGCCTTCTCTTCTTCATGCTGAACGGGTTCTGCTCTGTCAGCCTTTCCTTATAGGGCCCCTATCAGGTTTCCGGCCCCTGATCATCCTTGTAACCCTATGCTGAACTCTCTTCCATGTCCCTCTTGTGCTGGGGAATCCAGAACTGGACACAGTACTCCAGATGTGGCCTCACCAGGGCTGAGTAGAGGGGACGAACACCTCCCTCGACCTGCTTGAGACACTCTTCTTAATGTACCCCAGGATCCCATTGGCCTTCTTGGCCACCAGGACACACTGCTGCCTCATGGTCAACTTGTCGTCCACCATGACGCCCAGGTCCCTCTCTGTGGGACCTGTATGTACAATCCCTTTTTTTTTTTTTCTAAGTAACTGGTGCAGATTACAGGACTAAATGGATCTTTGATAACAGAGCTACAGTAATCTTTCCCTTTATATTGTACAGTTTTATGTCAGTAGGTATTTAAAATTAAAATACTCAAATATTTCTTATGCCATGATGAACTGCTGATGGACTTATGTACAATACCAACTACAACATAATTATCCCTTCTACAGAAAGGATGCAGAAAAGGAATTTCTACAGAAGATAATGTTGTGCACTTAGCTATCAGAGGAAATATTCAGAATGGAGAAAGGATGCATGAATAATTGCTAAAAATAAGGATAAAAATCTGAGAAGAGTTTTGATTGAATGAGATTCTGCATTGGGTGGTCATCATAGCCAGATGTTACTAAATGCAGTGTTGTATAAATGACATATTCACTAAGGCAAAACTCAGGTCATCTATCCTGGAAAATCCTCTTCTATTAAAAGCAGTAACAGACTTTTAATTAATATGACTGTTTTAATATGTATAAAAATGTTGCTTAGTCAAAGGTTAATCCAAGAATCTGATTTCCGCTTCCTAAAATATTACATGTTGCTTGGATTAAAAATGCTATAAGAGCAGCAGCAGGTCAAAACTCCTGCAAGAAAATGACAGTACAATGAGAAATATACAAATTCCTACAACTTCCCATAAAGTTAAATTAAGTTTTTAAGTAAAAACCTGATTTCTGAAACTATAGCAGCAATAAGAGAAGTGGATAGTTTCAGTTATGATATGCAAACCATTCTACTTTTCAATTATTGAAGGGCATTGCTGGAATAGTTCTGCTTTCTGTGGTCAAAGGGGTGTTTTAGAGAGAGATTATTTTTAAATGCCAGGACAGAAATACATTGCTCAAAAATTCTGTGTGTCTAATGAAAAAAAAAAATCAAATTCATCCTCAAACATCTGCAAATTCTTCTGATGTATACATAGAACTCTGGTATTTGCTGGAAGACCAGAATGTTTTGTGCTTTGGCATCAGTTCAGAAGTGATTTCTTCGATTCAAAGGTTTTATTGTTTTGGCTATTTCCAGTGCTTCACCTAGCAAGCATCAGTGTGAAAATATTTTAGAAATAGCATTTCTCCCAAAGGAAAAAGCAGAGTATTATCTGCCTTTAGCGGCATCTTTCATAATTGCTAACCCTGTCCCCATCTAGGGATGAGCAGCCCAGAGTTGTTTTGATGTCTGTATGAATCCTTTATTGAAGAAATATATTCTACATACAACCCAGGAGAACTAGTCGTGTCTGCAGCAGTTCAGTATGAACTATTTAATTTTTTCAGGCTTGTTCTATAGCATGTGTTTGCTTTGAGTCCTTTGACCAGGACTTCACTTTCAGGGTGAATTGAACCTATAAATTTGACAGCAATGGAAAAAGTATTAAATTCATTAAAATTCAAAGGTCACTGCAAATTTTTGTCTTTAATGAATTGATGGATTTGCTTTAATTATTTTTTCTTGATTTTTATCAGATGCCCTGCACTAGCAATAATATTTACTCTCCTTTGCTGGTAATGGACAAAGAAAGGGAATAAAAAAAAAAAAAGAATAGTCATCTTCCTGATTTGTTGAATGAATACTTCTATATCTTATGAAATAAGAATTCAGTATGCAGTCACTTGAGGACTGCAGGTTTTTCTTTTTTTTTTCATTAAATGTTAAGTAATTATTCATATTATTCATGATTTGAACCTCTTACAATATGGCATAAATCTTCTCATTCTGCCTTATATATTAAGCACACAGCAAGACCTAATCAAAGAAAATGAGGTATTGGCAAGGTACTATCAATTTAAAAGATCAGGACTGAAAAACAGTGAGTTGAGGATTCCTTCTCTGAAATGTGCAACCTTTAATAGTATCAACATAAAATCCCTACTATTGAGAAGCAGCAGTAAATCTGTCCCTGCCTGCCTGAATTTTCCTGACCAGATGAGTCTTTTTCTCTTATGAGTACCATCTCCCTGGTGATTCAGAAATTTAGAGAGCACTAAGTGTCCAACTAGGTAGGAAGGAAAACAGAAAGCAGAAAAAAAAAGAAGAGAATTTAAGATTCAAAATGTGAAAGAAAAGAGATTACAATACAGAAAGAAAACTTTGAGATATAGGAAAATAAGCTAGTAAAACAAGAATAATGGACGGGGACAAAAGGGAGAAATTCTGAGGAAAAGAGTGTGCACACAGGGACTGTAAGGAGAAAGAAAATTCAAGTGTTTTTATAGAATTTCATATAGAGCACTTTGCTATATATAAATATTACAGTGTTGAACCTCATAAAGAGGAAACTAAACTTGAAATTGCCTGTGTATGTTTAATTGATTCTGATTGTACGAGTATAAATGCAATCCATTTTTTCTCTCTTATTATTTATATAAAATTTTTGCTTATCTGCATGGGATTTTGGTTTTATTTTCTCCCTGTAGCACACTTTTTGGTGTAAAATTTACAAGATCAATATTTGGAGTAAATTGGAATAAATTCATTTATTATACTGTTTATAGAAAATGAGAAAGAATTCTAGGAATGAAAAAGACTCTTAGTATCTCACATTGAGCTATAAAGGAGCTGTTAGGGTCTGCATAACTCCAAATACAGATGGATTCTGAATAATTAACATGTCAAACTACATGTTTCTGCATGAAGTCAGTTAAAATCTCCTTCAGCATTCTCTCAAAAGAATTTGGGTTATGTGGTCTGGAGGTGCTTTGTGACACAAAAAGAAGTGTAGTAACTGAATGATTAGAAAATTTGCCTTAAAAGCAGTTGCTTTGAGACAACTGCTCAAAAGTACTTGTGCAACCACTTTTAAACCAGTGTAGATTTACCCTTAGCTTTTCAGTTCCAGAGAGGTGTAATTTTTCAATGCAAGCTATCTGGATTTGTAAATTTGCTAATAACAGAGATTACTGAAATAATTTTGAAATCAAGCTGCAGTTAGACTTAGAATTGTGCATGATTATTTCATTTAATACTCCTCTCCAAGAATAAGAGATAATTTCCTGAAATACACATTTCAGTAAAATAAATGCATTTTCTCATTTCTTCCTCAACAAGTTTAGATTCAGAAATTCAATGTTGAAGCTTTCTGAGACATTTGATGGTTTAAATGATTCACTACTGTGATTCTCTCTTTCACAATGGGAGGAAACCATCCAGCCAACTAAATTTCACTTAAACTCAAAATTACCTGCATGCCTCCCAGCTTCTACTCTTAACAACTACTAAACCCTTATCCTCACTTGCAGTAATCCTTCAGGTGCTAAAATCATTGTGCACTGTTTAGTTTGCAAACTTTGTTTGTACGTGAATAAGTAAGGTCTAGAAACATATGGAAATACCCAGTGGTGGAAAGATCGGCATCTATTGAAAAACAGAATGTATTTCCAATTTGGGTAATACCATGTACACTTTTACTCAATGAACCAAATGTCAGATTTGGTATTCTCAGTCCTTTTTTTGTAGCCCCATACATTATACTTTCATGTTACATGTTATTCATGTCATTTGGAATGTAAAATCAAAACAGCAAATAAAACAACAGAAAAAAATAATTACTGTATACAGCAACAAAGATTCCATGGGATGTTCAGAGGATATATGGATCCTCGGTGGATCAAGGGCTGGCTGGATGGCAGAGCTCAGAGGGTGGTGATAAATGGGGCCGAGTCCAGTTGGAGGCCTGTGGCCAGTGGAGTCCCCCAGTGCTGGGCCAGGTGCTGTTCAATTTGTTCATCAATGACCTGGATGAGGGCACGGAATGCACCCTGAGCAAGTTTGCAGATGACACCAAGCTGGGTGGAGTGGCTGACACTCCGGAGGGCTGTGCTGCCATCCAGAGGGACCTGGACAGGCTGGTGAGTTGGGCAGAGAGGAATCTCATGAGGTTCAATAAGGATAAGTGCAGGGTCCTGCCCCTGGGGAGGAATAACCCCAGGCATCAGTACAGATTAGGGGTSGACCTGCTGGAAAGCASCWCCACGGAGAGGGACCTGGGAGTCCTGGTTGACACCAAGTTAACCATGAGTCAGCAGTGTGCCCTCGTGGCCAAGAAGGCCAAAGGGAACCTGGCCTGCAGCAGGAGGAGTGTTGCCAGCAGGTCAAGGGAGGTGATTCTGCCCCTCTATTCAGCTCTGGTGAGGCCGCACCTGGAGTACTGTGTGCAGTTCTGGGCTCCCCAGTACAAGAGGGACGTGGAGCTTCTCGAGAAGGTCCAGAGAAGGGCAACCAGGATGATTAAGGGAATGGAACATCTCTCGTATGAAGAGAGGTTGAGTGAGCTGGGCCTGTTTTCTCTGGAGAAGAGAAGGCTGAGAGGGGATCTGATTAATATGTATAAGTTCAGGAAGGGAGAAGGGGACAGGGAGGAAGGGGACAAGCTGTTTTCACTGGTGGCCAGCGATAGGACGAGGGGTAATGGCCACAAGCTGAAGCACAAGAAGTTCCGTCTCCAGGTTAGGAGCAACTTCTTTACTGTTAGGGTGACAGAGCAGTGGAACAGGCTGCCCAGGGAGGTTGTGGAGTCTCCTTCTCTGGAGGTCTTCAAAACCCGCCTGGATGCCACCCTGTGCCACATGCTGTAGGTGTGCCTGCTTGAGCAGGAAGGTTGGACTAGATGATCTCTAGAGGTCCCTTCCAACCTTAACTATTCTGTGATTCTGTGACAAAATACTACTCCAGGTTGATACAGGTAATCATCTCTAAAAGGAATAAATCTGAGAATATGACATGAAATATATGAACCAGCTCATGAAGGAGTACTTATAGATGTGTATATGTTGTCTAAAACATTTTGAGCAAACAAATTAACAAACAAAAAACCTAAATAATTTTTCAAATACAGTTACTCACCACTCTTATAAGAGTGAAATAAAAAGGAAGAGTTATTTCATCTCATTCTAAACTACATGCTTGAGATGTAGATTGCCTCCCAGAGGCCTATTTCTGGGTGTCTTTTTCCCTCCTTTGCTAATATTGAAAGTATGAGAATTCTATTCCATTCTTTTGAGATTTTCTGTGACCTACTCATTAGCCTGGTTACTGAAAACAGAAAACTTCTCCTATATTCTGCCCTTAAAAAATATTCCAAACACATTCTGTAAGTAATTAAGTGCCACCACATAAGTAAAAAATAATAGGAAAAAATCTCACAATAAGCATTATCTTTCAATTAGCATCATGCAAGGAACAAACCAACAAAAAGCAACATTTCTTCATCTGGGTTGTCATTAACTTCCTTCTTTGTTAGTTACAAACTGATGTGTTGGAATCTACTTTAGATGAGTCACTAAGGTGCAATAAGAAGAACATGGTACAAGGGATGCTATCATCACAGATCATCATCACAAATTGACAGACTCCCTTTGATTTAGCAGTAGTTCAATAACTGAAACCATACCCATAAAATTTTTAATAACTAGATCCCCAGACGTCCCTCTGAAAAGACACTAAAAAGACAGAGATATATATTTTGTATATTTTGTATATTTTGTATATTTTGTATATTTTGTATCCCAAGCCTAACTGAAAACCTCTTTTTTACGTACTGTGCATAAACTAAAGAAAACATTAGAAAAAGAAAAAGAAAAAAGCATCATTCTGAAGAATTCCTCATAGTGTCATAAACACTAAAAAAAAAGAAAAAAAAAAAACAAAACAGATGCTCTTTCCTTTCTGATAATGAACTTATAGCAAATATGGAAGTAATATACTAGTATGATTTTTTTGACAAATAATTAGAATTATTTGAAAATACGCATCTTATCTTGCTTATAAGTTCAATTTTAAACATTTTTTACAAGAAACTTTTCCTATATAATGAGAGACAATGGCCAGTGTGGAAGTCCTTTTTTTTTTTTTTTTTTTTTTTTTTTTCATAGTTATGGGTTTTTTTGTGTGTATATGTAAATAAAAGACCTGTAAGGAGTCTGACAAAGTTATACCAATAAATGTACTGTTATTATGATAGTATATATCTCCTATGCCTCTCTTCTTTCCATATCTCTAATTTTCTGTGTTTGCCTTCTGCATATATCCTTAGAGAGATCTCTGTAGATTTGCATACTTGCCCTAAAACATGCAATAAAAATTACAGTCTTCCTTTATAGTATTTTTAAGTAAATTCTTTAAGACAGATCATCTAATTCCAAGAAGCTTGTCCAGCCCAGTCAGGTAAGTCACCTAGTAAACCTCTTCACTGATTACAAACTGACAGACTAGCCTACTGATACAGATATGGCTAGATTATACTTAAGAGTTTAGCTTTCAGCCAGAAGTCATGAAAATGAAGATCTGTCTTCTAGTTCTCCAGGTAGTCATGACATCAGGGAAGTCTATAAATCCAATCATATCAAAAAAACAAAACAAAACAAAAAAACCCTTCTGCTATTTTTAGCAACAATAATACAAACATACTGAAATAAAAGATCACTCTGGGGTTTTTAGAAGAGTGTATTAACTATTCTTCGGACAATCATCCTATCAACCAACTCTGAGGCTTTAAGCGATTTTTATGATAAGCAAATTATCTCTATAGAAACAAATACTAAAATCATCCAGAATGTTTGCAGCTTGAAAATCTGTAAGACACTGGAAAATTACAGATAAGATATTAAAGACAGTGAAATTGATTCACGAAGGGTCTTGCACAGATGGTCAAAGGAGCAGAAATCTGCCAATTTTCTAGGATTTCTATGAAGATGTATTATAATTATCATGGTGCTACTTATTAGGTTTTTAGCATAGTTGTATTACTCTGCAATCAGCTGTAGTAGTAGTGTAGTGAATGCTGTTGATTTTGATCATCTATCCAACAGGAGAGAAAACTATGTTTGTTCTATTTAGTTTTCAATTTCTACCATTCCTGTTATTCTCCCTTTGTCTTGCTGCTTTCAAATGCCTTAAGTACTTTATCTTATTGATAGTATCAGCTGATAGGACAAGTAATACATTTAGAAGGCCACTCATGAAGTTTTTGACTTTTTTTTTCTGACTTCAATTATGCAATATGTTTATATATACTGCAGACAAGAATTAATGGGCAATGTTAATCATTTCAAATGCTCCCATTGTCGAGACCAAAACCACAGATTGCTTAGAACTCTAGCAAATTACTCTTCTTTTTATTGGAGAATTTATTTTTTAGTTTCCTGAGATGCACTTTCAGTGCATTAGAATAAATTAAATTAAATACGAGATGTGCTGTACTAAAAAGAGAGCTTGCACAAGAATCAAGAATTAGATAAGAGGAAAAAATAATGCATGTTATGCTGCTTTTTCCCTTTCTTCTCTTTCTTTTCTTTTTGTTTTTCTCCACTCTCCACTAAGCATTCCCCAATTAAGCACATGACTATAAAAGATAAATCCATAACATACTGTCCTGGGATTCCTCTGAGCAGATGCTTGGCCTTTGTCAGGAGGCATCCATGTGGACTGAAACATTTCCCTTTAATAGTTGTGACATTTTTCTCCTCAAAAAAATAATTTTCCACAGTTGGTCAAGCTAATTAAAATACTTATTAGAGCCCAAAGAAAGAATTAGAAATACATTCATCCAAGAATTCAAATTATTGTTGCAGTATTTCTGTTGTAGCATTTTAGTATTTATCACTCACGTAAAGGAAAAGGTTATGCATTTGGGTATTCTCTTAATTTGGCTAATGGGTATAAAACTTAATGTTCTGTAATATATAAACCTATATATATATATAAGAATATATTCATGATAAGAAATTGAAAACTTCGTACTTTATTTTTCAAGCTGCTAACTATCAAGCATCATGAGTTCATAAATAGTTTTAGTTCCTTGATGAAAAAAAAATGATGAAAGAAAAAAATTAACAACATATTGAGACGAATAAGCTTACTGAGTACATGATGATCGAGGGCCCCATTTCTTTGGGCTCTGTAATGACTTCTTTAAACATCTTGTTTCATTACTGGCTCTGTGGGTTTAAAATGAAATACATGTTTAAGTGCTGTTCTGAATGAAATCATGATGGAGTGGTTTGACTGCAGAAGACACAAAGGATTGCTAAGAGTTATATTTTCTAATACTAGAGAAATAACATGGCAAATAGTGTTCAGTAAGCAAAATAATTTGTTAGGTTTGCTTTCTCTTAGAGCTGCTATTTTTATTTTAGTACATTCCATGTTTTATTTTATTTCTCTGAGTTTATCATAAGATGTTTAATCTTACATAATTTTAACTATCCCGAAGTCATGCATTGTCTAAAATGAAAACAAACACACATCCAGAGATTTTTCATCCTGACTTTTCTATAACTTAATTCTCATTTTAGGATCGAATAAGCTGTGTTAAGGGATGAGGAGGAGCTTTCCCTGTGCATTGGTTCTGATCATAATTAGAAGATTAATTTCAATTAGATATGTTTATTTTAGATGCTTCAGAGATTTGGCAAGATTTTTTATAAAACATCAGCTAGTTTTATGAGAGGTAATAGAATAACAACTTCTAAGTTATTAAAAGTTACTCAATTTTACAAATAAATTTTCTAATAGTAACTGATTTATATATGCAAATATGTAGATATACTCACATATTACATAAAAATATAGTTTATAAAGGACACTAACATCAGTAAGAGATTATTATGACAAGCACTTTTAAATTAAATCTGCCAAAATTTTTCTTACATAAATAAATGCAGTCACATATATTTATATAGTTGCATAGTTTGTAAATAGAGAAAAGTAGAGAAAAAAAGTAATGCAATGAAACCAAGGGGAAGTCATGTCTGACGAACCTAATAGCATTCTATGATGGGGTGATTGGACAACTGGACGAGGGGAGAGCCGTGCATGTTGTTACCTTGACTTCAGCAAAGCTTTTGACATCGTCTCCCATAATATTCTCATACAGAAGCTATATTTTCTGGGAGTGTGGTCTGGACAAGCGCACAGTGCAGTGGATCGAGAACTGGCTGGATGGCAGCGCTCAGAGGGTGATGATAAATGGGGCCAAGTCCAGTTGGAGACCTGTGGCCAGTGGTGTCCCCCAGGGGTCAGTAGTGGGCCCGGTGCTGTTTGGCCTGTTCCTCAATGACTTGGATGAGGGCATAGAGTGCACCCTGAGCAATTTTATGGATTATACCAAACTAGGTGGAGTGGCCGACACTCTGAAGGGCTGTGCTGCCCTTCAGAGGGACCTGGACAGGCTGGTGAGATGGGAGATAAGAACCTCATGAGGTTCACTAAGGACAAGTGCAGGGTCCTGCCCCTGGGGAGGAATAACCCCAGGCACCAGTACAGATTAGGGGTCGACCTGCTGGAAAGCAGCTCCACAGACAGGGACCTGGGAGTCCTAGTTCACACCAAGTTAATCATGAGTCAGCAGTGTGCCCTCGTGACCAAGAAGGCCAAAGGGATCCTGGCCTGCATCAGGAGGAGTGTTACCAATAGGTCTAGGGAGGTGATCCTGCCCCTCTACTCAGCTTTGATGAGGCCGCACCTGGAATATTGTGTGTAGTTCTGGGCTCCCCAGTATAAGAGGGACGTAGAGCTTCTCGAGAGGGTCCATGGGAGGGCAACCAGGATGATTAAGGGACAGGAACATCCCTTGTATGAGGAGAGACTGAGTGAGCTGGACCTGTTTTCTGTGGAGAAGAGAAGGCTGAGAGGGGATCTAATTAACATGTATAAGTTCATGAAGGGGAAATGTAGAGAGGAAGGGGCCAAGCTCTTCTCAGTGGTGTCCAGTGACAGCACAAAGGGTAATGGGTGTAAGTTGCCACACCGGAAGTTCCATCTCCATGTGAGGAGGAACTTCTTTCCTGTGCGGGTGACAGAGCAGTGGAACAAGCTGCCCAGAGTTGTGGAGTCTCCATCTCTGGAGGTCTTCAAAACCCACCTGGTTGCCACCCTGTGCCCTGTGCTCTAGGTGTCTCTGCTTGAGCAGGAAGGTTGGAGTAGATCATCTCTAGAGGTCCCTTCCAATCTTAACCATTCTGTGATTCTGTGAAAATAAAGTGGTCAAAGGAAGCTTTTATCCATTGGAACATGAACAAACTAATCATAAAATCCAATTCAAGCAATAAGCAATCTTGAAAAATAATTGATTCAGGACTATGGTTTCAAGTTAATTTGCTTTCAGCAATTGAAGTGACACTTTCACAATTTAGAAGCTATGTGTCTACTGATCATAGTATCAGTACATGGACACAGTACATGGAAAATTACAAAACCTACCTAAGTCAGTGATAAGGCTTTTAAAAGGCATGTAGGCATGTAGTCTTATAATTTCCACTCATATCTCCATGATAATCTCAAAGAATTTCAGCTTCTTCCAGAAGTATTTTGAGTTTTGTTTTGACTGACATTTAGGCATGTTGTGTATCACTCACTTCTTTCATTTCCAACATCTTCTTGCACTGTTTTTGATATTTTCTTTTCTTCAAACAGTCTTGCTGTGGTCTTGCTTGATTAAAAGTAGAAAGACTCTTCTATGTATACAAATGATTTTTTTTTTTTAAAAAAAAGAATTATATATGATCAAATAAAATATTGCTAAGTATGTAAAAAGCATACTAGTGTTTATTTTTATTACTGACTTCCTTGAGGGACATGATTTTACTCTAAGAGTGTCAACTGCAATATAACAAGAAGTTACAATTCAGATGGATTTAGCAATCGTGTCAAAACAAGAATCAGGGCCCTCAAGGCACTGATAGGACCTACTGGCTCTGACCGTCTTTACCTGTGGCCTCCATCCACTCCTGACCAAGTCTTTGGATTGAAATGAGGTGAAGATATTGCACTGGGTTGCATTGAGCAAGGACTTCAAGAAACAATTATTTAATCTGGGCTAATAGTCTAAAATCAACTATTAATAATGTATATCTCACAGGACATTAGTTTAGTGTAATATATGAGCATTAACTGAAAATCAGTATATATGGACTGTGCTTTCTTTTAGTCTTTCCCCTCTCTCCTCTTAGAAAAAAGTAACAAAATACTAAAACTTTTGATTAAAAATAAAATGGAGCTCTCCATTTTAAAGTTTCAGTAACTTTTAACTTGCTAGTCAACATAAATTTTATCTAAGACAGTTTTTATCCATTGTCTTATGAATTGAGTATCATTTTATCCTATAAAATGTAAGAGTAAAATGTTCCATAAAATAAAGTGACATTTAATCAAATTCTGCTACTGAAGAAGAAATCAAGATCAACTCTTCACAGACATTAGAAGTTTAACTATTGATATTATTTTGTTCATGACTCATAAGAATATATACATATATTTAAAAACCACTTCAGAAAGTTTGCCAGAATCTCATTACCAGTCCATGTTCAGTTATGAATTATCTTTCTATCTGCACATTTAATCATAAAGGTATATTTTATATATAATTCTCATATTAACTATTTTTAATAACATAGTTTTAAAATCAATATTGTGTTTTTCTCTCATTGAAAAACTTATATGAACCAAAAAAAAAAAAATCAAGAAACTAAAATTTCTTAATGATTAATCCAACATTAATCATAGAATCATAGAATCATAGAGTGCTTAAGGTTGGAAGGGACCTCAGAGCTCATCTAGTCCAATCCCCCTGCTCACGCAGGGTTACCTAAAGCACATGGCACACGGCTGCGTCCAAGTGGGTTTTAAAGATCTCAAAGGTTAAGTATTTTATGAAGATTCTCCTTCCGGTACCAACTAAACTCTTGAATGTTCACAGAAGAAGAACAGACTATTAAGTTGGATCATGTCATTGCAAGCAGAAAATCATTGTCTATTTGAAGTGATATTCTCGAGGAAAAAGGGTTTTTTTGCCCCAAATAAATGTTTTTCATAATTTTTTTCCTCATATGAGTACAGGATATTTAAACTTTCTCTTTTGGTTTTACGTCTAGACTAAAAAAAATTCTCTTAAGCATGTATATTTTTAGTAATACATGTTTTAAAAATTAATCATAGAATGCCCAAGGTTGGAAGGGACCTCAGAGGTCATCGAGTCCAACCCCCCTGCTCACGCAGGGTCACCTAGAGCACGTGGCACAGGGCTGCATCCAAGCGGGTTTTAAAGATCTCCAAAGAAGGAGACTCCACAACCTCTCTGGGCAGCCTGTTCTAGTGCTTTGTCACCCTCACAGTGAAGAAATGCTTCCTTAAGTTCCTGTGGAACTTCCGATGCTTCAGTTTGAAGCCATTTCCTCTAGTCCTATCCCTGCCCACCACTGAAAAGAGGCCGACCCCCTCCTCCTCACTGCCTCCCTTGAGGTATTTATACACGCTGATCAGGTCCCCACTCAGCCTCCTCTTCTCCAGGCTGAACAGACCCAGCTCTCTCAGCCTTTGTTCATATGGTAGATCTTCCAGGCCCCTGATCATCCTGGTAGCCCTGCGCTGGACTCTCTCCAGCAGCTCCACATCACTCTTGTACTGGGGAGCCCAGAACTGGACACAGTACTCCAAATGTGGCCTCACCAGGGCTGAGTAGAGGGGGATGATCACTTCCCTCGACCTGCTGGAGACGCTTTTCTTAATGCACCCCAGGATCCCGTTGGCCTTCTTGGCCACCAGGGCACACTGCTGCCTCATGGTCAACTTGTCGTCCACCATGACACCCAGGTCCCTCTCTGCGGGGCTGCTCTCCAGCAGGTCCACCCCTAATCTGTACTGGTGTCCAGGGTTATTCCTCCCCAAGTGCAGGACCCTGCACTTGCCCCTGTTGAACCTGATGAGGTTTCTCACCGCCCAGTCCTCCAGTCTGTCCAGGTCCCTCTGGATGGCAGCACAGCCCTCAGGGCTATCAGCTACTCCACCCAGTTTGGTAGCGTCGGCAAACTTGCTGAGGGAGCACTCCAGCCCTTCATCTAGGGGGACTAAGTGAGTTTCCAAGGCTAATTGTTCCATTTATTTAAAATTCATGGATATTAAAATATCTTTAAAATATTCTTAAAGATCTTACAGCATATCCACAGTGCCATCCTGTGACTTTTACCCCTTTACCTCAACATTTTTTTTCCTACTGCACATAAAATGTTTATACAGAACAATACTCACCTCAAAGATAGATACTCTTAAAGGAAGGGGGAAAAAAAAAGTTTTAATTCTATGAAATGCTTAGGAGCAGGATTATCTCTTACTATGATTGTTAGTTGTGGTCAGAACATTTATAGTCAAAAGAAGACAATATTTTAAATATTTTTAATTATTAGAATCACTATTGTGTAATGAAACTTGTTTCTGTGTAATGATGTAGGTTATTATACTATACTGAGGTAAATAATATTTGTTTTTTTATGAATATATGTTAAAAAAAAAGTGAAGTTATATCTTTAACTTGTGCTCAAAGTGTCCTGTCTTAAACTTCTGACTTTACAGCTTTAAATGTTCTTAATACAATTGTTCCGAATGGAGTCTATAACTGAAGACTTTACAGAACCATGACTACTCCTTTTACTTGTAAAAGTTATATTCCTTTCAAGGACCATGAGCCACTCAGCTCCATGGAATTGGGAGTTTTCACCCCCTGAGTGTAACAGATGGTGACAAATGAAGGTTAAAGGAAGCTGGATTTAGAGAGTGGTTTGAAAGAGGAAGGCACCTCATAATAAGCAGCAATCAACAAAGAGCAGGAACAATTTCTTGAAGAAGCTCTGGAAATAAGAAAGACTCAGTGAAGACTTCCCACAAACTGTTGGTTCTCCAGGAAGAAGATAGTGCAGTAGAAGAACTCAGGGAGAGGTATCTAGCCTTTCCTTGAAGGTATTTTTGTGTGAAGTCCAGGGGAAGAAAAGGAAAGAAAGGAAAGGAAAGGAAAGGAAAGGAAAGGAAAGGAAAGGAAAGGAAAGGAAAGGAAAGGAAAGGAAAGGAAAGGAAAGGAAAGGAAAGGAAAGGAAAGGAAAGGAAAGGAAGGAAGGAAGGAAGGAAGGAAGGA
>NW_020454206.1:2563014-2597114 GCF_003342845.1 Nothoprocta perdicaria
AAAAGAAAAGAAAAGAAAAGAAAAGAAAAGAAAAGAAAAGAAAAGAAAAGAAAAGAAAAGAAAAGAAAAGAAAAGAAAAGAAAAGAAAAGAAAAGGACAACTATCCTAAATCACTATTTAATTTGAAGGTTTACTCGGGAGAAGGACTTAATGTAACCTAAGCAGCTGTGATTAGGTAAGTGAATTGTGATGCTTTGTGTCTCAGCATCTCAGAAATTGTAGGCTTCAGAAGAAAAGTCTGACAGAATAAACAAATGATAGAATAAACTACTATATAAGTATACGCTTTAGATTGAAAAGTCTATTTAGTATTCTCTCTAGATTTCACATCTTTAAAAGACTAGTGCCTAGTAAGGTAACCCTTCAGCTTTACTAAATTCTTTCATTTACAACACATTTTCTCCTACAGCTTATTTCTTTCTAACTATCTACTAATCATTATAACTGCATACACAAAACTGTTGGTAATTGTTGATAATTATATCCTAAGTTAGATGTGAACATACAATACCATGCAGCTCATGCCTAACATTAGCATTGAGGTCTACAGTCCTTGGTGGTGTTTAGTGATGTCAGTCTTCATCAAGCAGAATTACGTTCCAAACGGTCTTCATCATTCTGAGAAATATCACACTAGGAAGAGTGTGATATTCACCTTGGTCTTCTCTATTTGCTCTCAGTCTGTTTGTAATTTATTTTTATGCATTTTATTAATACAGTCTGTTTAAGAGTTATGTTTTAAAAATGGTCCCCAAATACAGCATAACTCATGTTGATTTCCCTGGTACAGAAGATGCTCCTGTAGCAACTTATAACTATTAGGATTTTTGCTCTGTTGTCATCCTGTGACATTTTTATTGTAGGCTCACAGCTCACTCCAGAAAGAATAAACACTTGCTATTACTCTAACTAAAACTACACTAAAACAAATCTAGGCAATAGGTACCTGAATGTTACCTGGCAATTGCTATCACAGCTAAAATGAAATTAAAATCCACTCAGGTCATGGAAAGTCCAGTCAGGTCCTGGGAGCCTGCACTGTCAGGTCAGTACAGAGCCTGTGGCTGTTTACTGGAAGCTGTAAAAATCATTTTCCCAAGGCCACTCAGAAGCCTGAAGATTTACAAAACTTTTTTTCTGCCTGAAGAGATTTTTCCTGCTCAAGTTTTCATGGAACCATACTCTTGCTGTCCTGATGTTTCTTTGAGAGGAAACAATAATGAAACTGGGCAATACTGAAGACCTTTTTTTTTTTTTTTTTTTTTTTTTTTTCCCCCATATAGGAGCTTGGGCTTCATTCAGGACTGTGGCGTATGGAATGAACAATAGGAAGATGATAGATTCACTACAGGAAAGATTTGTTTTTAGGCTGTGACCCTTTCTTTTAGCAAACCCTAAAAGTATCTGACAATTGCTGGTAGAGCTCCACCTCCCAACAAGTTCATCAGATGGAAATGTAAAGATACTCTCTAGCTAAGGGGGTATGGGAGGATGGAGGAGGAAGAAAATGCTACAGCAAATTGCTCATATTCTTGTATAGGCCATGGGAGAATTACAAAACCTCACCTTTTCCAAGGTGCCAAGACTCCGACTACCTATAATTTTCCTGCTTTTGGGAATATAATTTTTACATTTTTTTCTGTGTCATGAACAACTATATCAACTATGTTCACTGTAACATCTCTTTTCTTCAGATTTTCCCCTTCTTTTTCTTTCCTCTTGAGCTGCTGTCTGCAGTTCTGTTATCAGGAGTTTTGCTCAGTTTCTTTGTCTGAGAAAAGACTCTGTAAATAACTTGCATAATCATCTTCATATGTTTAATATGTGATGTACAACACCTCTTTTTTCCTTTTTGTCTTTAAACTCATCTCTGCTTTCGCTTTTGCCTGTCACAACAATTTATTAATCCAGATCATTATGCACTTGACTTTGCCATGTTTTCTTTAATGAATGAAAGTCATTCACACATTGTGTCATGTTAAGTGAGACATGCGACAGCATAGTCATCACAAAAACAAGATATGTAGGATTTGACTACATGACCTTGCTGAAAAGTTGACCACAGGAAGTCCAATTAGATTTTCCCATTACTGGTTTAGATTTTTCTTAAGCAGAATTTTACAATATTTCAAGCAGCAATCAGAAACAGAGTTTAATAAAGGCACGGTCTATATATTTGAATGCTTCTCTACGCTGTTCTCTACAGTATGGTTTTAAATAGACAGATCTACTTCTACTCACATGATTAAAAAGTATTCATATTAAAAGGCAATTGAAGTACTACACTGAGATTCAGATGCATATGGAGATTGCTTTAGGTTGATCATTAATAAGACTCAGAATATAATATCATTGACAAGCCTTGCTGTGAGCATAGCTACTATGTGACAGCCATTCAAAAAATGTTTGATGTTACCTGAACTCACGATCTGAGTTCTTCTGAAGTACAAGTCATAGTATAGCAGTAAACAAATGATTTATGGTTAGGCAATCAAAAAAAAAAAAAGTATGTTTGGCAGTGGCTGAATGACATTCATTCAAGGACACAAGTACCTTTCTGGTGTATGTATGTACATGCAAATATACACACTTTAACACAGAGGAACAGTAAATACTTAAATAATTTCATAAAATGAAGAGACAAAATTAATTAGTGAAAAATGGGGGGATGAAGTAGAAGAGGATTGTTAAATGATGGAAATTCAAAATATCACAGGTACACAGTAGCAAGATTAGATCAGGAGGAAAGAGCTACAAAGCTAAGAAGCTTATTCCAAGGAACAATTTGTGTACACAAAGACTAAGCAATGCCAGGCTATTGCTTCTATATAAAACAAAGCTAAAATTTATGGCCAGTACTCTGTTATTCACTTTTAAACCTGGAAAAGCTTCTCTTTTGTTATGTCTGTTATGAGGTTTAATCACAAGAATGCCCCTTGGGCTCTAGACAGTGCTAGACAGTGGCAATGGAGCTTGAGGGAGTTTTATTAGATTTTTTTTTTTTTTTTTTTTTTTCTCTCTAGCAAAGTGGTGGAAAGGATCAAGCAATCTTTATTTCAATATTTTTTGTAGATTGCAAGAACAATGTAACAGACATCAGTAACTAAAGTCCACCATAATTTTTAGTGAGGTTATCTACAAATGATGTTAATTAGCCATTGAAATATTTTACTAGTGGGAAAAAGGGGAGGAGGACCAAAGTAAAACAAATAAGATCAACTTCAGTCAATCTTCTGACAACATTTTAAATGAACAGATTAAGTGTAACAACACTTAATGAACAGATTAACACAGAACAACACATAATGAACAGATTAAGTGTAATATAAAATGGGAATGGAAAGTGGAGATCAATCAAGACTATAACATTTTCTAACTTCTATCCTCTGTAAGACCTCTAGAATCTATTGTGGAGAGTAGTGGGTAGGGGTGGAATATTGATAGCTGTTGGGGTTCCCTGGCTTTTTTATGCCTTCTCGGTATTCCTATTGGCATAGATAGAAGCAATACTATTTTAATTTGTTAAAGAAGAAATGGAAAAAAAAGTAAAATTCCCTGAGGTATTTTTAAATTGTCTCTCAGCGCCACATAGTATTCATAACAAAAATAACGCATAGAGAAATTTCTTGGTAACTGAGTGCCTTTTTCTGTTGAAGTTATATTTCAAGAACATAATGCTGAGAAGAAAAAATGTGAAGTTACCAGAAGGATTTTGAAATCTACACTCTAATGAAATAGGTTCAATACAGATAATCCAGTATAGAAGGATTATCTTGCATATGTTCATAAACTTCTCACTGCTGCTTATTCACCAGGGAGTGTAACATAAATGCTTTGCACTTCTTCAGTATCTTTTCTCTTTGGATCTCAAAGCACTGTATGAACATTAATGAAGGTTCTCAATACCATAGCTCATTGCTGAAAATCATCTTCTATTGGTTTTGCACATCTGCTAAATATGATTTCTAACCACCTGGCAAAGCAGAAATGCTTTTAAAGATAGTATAAGTGTACACACAGAAAATGTAAGTAGCTTCAAACTCATTTTTCTTTCATGGTACCATCTGTACCATCAGAAAAAGTATATCCCTACAGATTGTGGTTTTCCAAAGCAACCTTTTTGTAACAGTGCATCTAGTATTATGTTAAGTATTGTTCTGACTTTGTTCAGTGCCTCAGATGATTCCCGTAAACAATTTCAAAAGATTTAAGTGGTATTTTTTACGATTTAAGCTGTGTGTTTAATTCAGAGTTGAAAGAAGGTAACTCTTTTTGCTTTGGTTTCATATGCCTCGGATCCCTCCTGATTTCCATATGATCCAGTCCTTCTCTTAGTCACAAATGCATAAAAAGATACACACACACAGTTGTGTGTGTATGTACACACACACACACATACATACATAGGCACACAAAACCCTATGAAAATGAAGTGATTGCAGAACCTTCTCCAACTACCAGTCTTCACTCTGAGATGTCATCAAGGAAGAAGCAGAAAGAATTAAGAATTTTAGATTTCATGAGATTTGGGCCATGTTTTCAATATTTCCACAAGACAATGTAGTAAGTATTTTCCATAAAATTCTCCATAGGACTTAGTCTTTTTTTCTTTTTATAGTGAGACCCTTCCTTTCTGCAAGAAATAGTTAAACACTCCCTGGAGCAGTGACACAAAACATTTCTCACATATGAGATGCTCAAGTGACTAAAATACTAGGATGACTATTACAGTAAATAAAAGGTACTGTAGTAATGACCATAGGGGAATAAATAAATAAACATATTTTCTGTTATAGTTGTCTCAAAGAAGAATTTGGCTCATGCTTAGAAACTGTAGACCAAGTTTTGTGTTCACTGAAAATCATACAAATATGTTGAGCTCAGTGGGGTATCATAGTCTTGCTGTGAGGAGAATTAGATGTTCTGACTACAGTGTCTCATAAAAAATAAAATACACTATTCATAACAGAGTGCTATTGTAGTTACTAAAGTTAGAATTAAGGATAGGTTTTTGTAGATAGCAAAGATGCCAAAATTACTGTGAAATTAAAGGATGTAGTATAACCCACTCCTCTATAGATTTTCACATAATTGTTTTTGTGCATTTGTTGGTGCTTCTTATGCTTATGTACTTAATTATGTTGTTTGGAATAATACAGATGTGGGCTAACCTGACTTTTATGAATATATGATTTCAGTGTGATAGTATCTGAATATGTAGCTAACATCAGTAAGTTTAAATATTATTTTTGTGACTCCTGCTTAACTGTTCAAGCTTGGTAAATTAAACAGCTATATTAAAAAGTCAGCTCTGGATACACTGTTAAGATGATAATGGAAAGACATTATTATATGCCTTTGGGGCATATACTTAACATAATCCAAACACCCAAATATATATGTAATCCAGTGCACAACTCAAAATATTCAATACCACTCAATCAGGAAAGATCAGTAGCTGTAGCTCTGAGTTATATTGGCTGCAGATATTTAATTTGCTAAAATTCATCAAGTGAATTAGATACTTGTTTTAATAATTGGTAAGTTATATCTCATGTGTTCTGTAATAATTTTATTTCATTAAATGCCCTTGTCTAAATTTTAACTTAGAAACTATTGCATCTTATATCTCCTGCTGCAATCATTCTTTCCTCTTACCTCTTTTTCTATGTTTCTCATTGATTTTATGCTACGTTTAAAACAAATATTTTTCATTCGGACTCTACACTGACTTTGGACATTTTCATTGGTTTTCTATTTGAATACAATGAAGGTTTGATTAAGACTATTTATATTTAAGTTTTTTGAACTAAATCCCTAATCACAGGCACTGAATGTGAACCCATTCAACATTATTCCTTTTCAGTTGTGTAGCTTCTACCTATGGCTACAGTTGCCCCAGGAGGACTGCTGCGAAGTGCCTGTGATGGTTATCTAGGCATACTTCTGAAAAAAAGTTTATCTAAAACCTGTAACAAAACCTCAATCTTCAACAGCAGTAAATTTTCACTCTTAGATTTTATTCAGATACATTCAGAAATTGATGTACTCCAAAAAGCAGGAAATTGATGTGCTCCAAAAGCACATGTAAAGCATCATTATTTCTCCAATTCTATCATAATTCTATTCTATCATAACAGTATTAAGCTAAGGACAAAATAAAGGGTGAAATACTATGTACTGAATAAAGGACCATATTTTGTCAGTGTTGATGTCATCTAAAATTGGTATGACTTAGTTTCTTCACTACCTCATCATCTACTAGTGAACAAATTAAATCATATTTTAAGTCAATGTCAATACGATTATGCCAATGTAAGGATCTCTGACATTCATACTTAATCTGAAATAATCCCATCTTTACTTTTGTCAATTTTGCATTCAAAATGGCCATTTCTGACATCCAATCTAAATGTTTATGCTCTAAACGCTGTTCAAATCAGGTAATTCTTACACAACATGATAGAAACAGAAGAGATGTATTGTAGGAAGAGAATGAACCTTTTCCATTTTCAAGTAGGTGGATTTAAACATGTTTATTTCTGAATAAGGAGGAGGAAAACAAAAGATGATGACAAGAATCATTTGAAATTGTGCATTCATAAGACAGCAAATGGGCAAAATGTAACCCACATGACAAGTGACCAGTCCATCAAACATCAAGACAACTTCGGGAAAAAAACAAACAAAAAAAAAAAAAAAACAAAAAAAAAAAACCACACACTTAAAAGAAAGAGTATCTGGAGCATTTTTTATTCCTACAAAGCTAGGGTGAATTTTTTCCTATATCAAAGAGCTACATCAAGATGTAGAAGAAGAGAAGGAAGAACATACAGTCAAATACAGTCAACTCAAGCTACAAAGCAGTATTGCTTCCATAATTTTAAACATTCTCAGAAGTTATGGTTTCAGGATCATTCTGTGGCATCTTCTGTAAATGTTCAAATAAGTTTGCTAATGCTTCTGCAGCAGTCCATTATAACAAAGCCACTGATATATATCGCAAAGCTGAATCAGTTTGTTCAATCTCAAGAAGTGAAGAGCTAACTGAAGAGCTAGGAGGAGTTTTTACTGTCTTTAATTTCCTATGTAAAGGTATAAAAAAAATATAGATGATACATACAAAATAGATTCAGACTCTTTCTGGATGTGCACAGTGATATAATTAGAGGCAACAGACACAATTTTCAGTAGCTGACATTCTGATTCTATATTTGGGAAAAAAATCACAATCACAGTAGCCAGATTTGGAACAGTTTCAGAGTTCCTTTACCCTAAAAGGTTGTGGAATCATCATTGCTGGAGATATTTAAAATTCAACTAGACAAGGTCCTGAGCAACCTGATCTAAATTTTCCCTGCTCTGAAGATGGAGTTGGACCAGATGACCTCCAAAAGTAAGCCCCGGCCTATTATCACAGAATTCTGTTTCATAGAACTCTGTTTCTATTATCACATAACTCTGTTTAACTAACAATATCTATAGCCATTTCAACTCCTAAATTTAAATATTTCTCTCCACAAGATTTCATTTTTTGTACACTAAAATGTTTCACAAGATGGGCCAGTTTTAAAGAGTGTGTATGCTTTAGAAGGGCTAAATAATTGCAATGTGAAAAATTATTACAGCATTTTTGTTACTTTCCCTAATTATCACTTCTGGAATATATTCATTAAAAAATGACTCTCATATTTTATTAATATAGCTATTCTAATTGCATTCATACATAAGCAATTGTAGATTTTAACTTTTATTCATTAAATTGAAAAGGTTGAAAGAATTGCGGACAGAAATTTTTATAAGATTATTTTAGAAGCAACCTAGGTAAAAATGTATACAATAAAATCTACAAAAAAATACTTATACTTAATTGTTCTGTTTATTTCTTAAGATTCTTACATCATAAAATATGTGTAAAGCTTTCTTCTTGTATTAAGAATCACTTCCTACAAAACAGCCTATTGCATTATTTGAATAGTCAGCATGTTTCCTTCTCTGTGTTGACTTTTTTAAAATTTATTTTTGGTAAGGCTATTTTCGTAGTGATTAACTAGATACAATATTAGGAATCTAAACCACAAAATAAGAGGCAGAAAATAAAAAACAGTCATAGTCAAAAAGAGAGATAAAAAAGAGCACAGGACCATTACAGTTCTTTTGGATTTTGCAAACAGACAAAGAAAATAATCTCAGCTAAAGCTCTGACTCAGAAAGTTACATAAGTACATAAACACAGATTTACTTTCATTGGCTTCAGTTCCAAGTGATAAACAAACAAGGCAGTGATTTAGTGCAGAAGACTTCTTTTTTAGTCAATGTCAAAGGAGATGACAGTGATTAGCTTTTCTATCAAGGGTCCTTACCTCTTATTTATACATTTGTTTTTCCTGCTGCCACAAGTACAGTTATATGGAATATAAAACTATAATTATTATGTCTTCACTCCCGACACCAGCAGCAATAGCTATCCAAAGTCCACCTCTGGTTCTGCTCCTTTTCCCATTTCTATAGCAGGAACATGTCATGAGACTTCTACTTCCTCTTCCAGGGGGCTGAGAGACTTAGAAGGAATTTGTGCAAAGGGTTAGAGGTAAGCAGCTGATAAAGGAAACAGGGGTCAACCTTCATCTTGGGAGAAATGGGTTAGTTGGGAAGGTCTGTGAGAGGGAAGAGAGGCTACACGTCTAGTGAGGAGAAGGATAAAAGAAAGGATAGTCTTCTTTACTACTTATTCTTCATCCCAACATTTTAGTCTCACTCCAGTGCTAAAACCAGACAATAGCTTCCTAAAACTCATACTAATCCTTGTCTTTTTTTTTTTTTTTTTTTCCTACAGCCTCTCCTTTTGTCATTATGTTCAGTAGACACACTGCCCTGCTACTCCAATTCACAGTTCACAGACAATGAAAGTGGCTCGGACAGTACCATCAAATTGAATTTTCCTGCCCCCAAACACTCTCAGTTACTAATTCAGCAAATGATATTTATTTGGCTGTACACTTTAGCATAAGGATAAATGTAAATAAAATATTTACAGAACTGGTTTCCTAAACTGGTGCATGTATCTTTAACTGATTACCTGTCACAGATCACAGAATCACAGATTTACAGAATGGTTAAGGTTGGAAGGGACCTCTAGAGATCACCTAGTGGAACATCCCTGCTCAGGCAGGGAGACCTAGACAGCATGGCACGAAGTCACATCCAGGTGGGTTTGGCAGATGTCCAGAGAAGGAGACCACACAGCCTTTCCGGGCAGCCTGTTCCAATGCTCTGTCACTCTCACAGTAAATAATTTTTCCTTACATGCAGATGGAACATCCTGTGCTTCAGCTTATAATAAATTACCTCTTGTTCCATCACTGGCCACCACTGAGAAGAGTTTGGCACCAACATCTTTACATTTTCCCCTCAGGCCTCCGTACATATTGATCAGATCCACTCTTCTCCTGACTAAAAAGGCCTAACTTGATTAGTCTTTCTTGGTAAGATAGATGCACCAGTCCCTTCATCATCTTGGTTTCCCTCCCATGGACCCTCTCTAGAAGTTTCAAGTTCCTCTTGTACTGAGGAGCCTAGAACTGAACACAATAATCCTGGTGCGACCTCATCAGAGCTGAGTAGAGGGGCAATATTCCCTCCTTTTACCTGCTGGCAACACTCCTCCTAAGGCAGGACAGGATTCCATTGGCCTTCTTAGCCTCAAGGGCACACTGCTAACTCATGGTTAACCTGTTCTCAACTAGGGACTCCCAAATCCCTCTCTATGGAGCTGCTTTCCAGTAGGTTAACTCTGTACTAATGCCTGGGATTATTCCTGCCCAGATGCAGGACCCTGCACTTGTTCTTGTTGAATCTCATGAGGTTCCTCTCTATCAACTCTCCAACCTGTCCAGTTCCCTCTGAATGGAAGCACAGCCCTCTGGAGTGTCAGCCACTCCACCCAGTTTTTTATAATCTGCAAGCCTGCTCAGGATAACCTGTCCCCTCATGCAAGTCATTGAGGAACAAGTTGAACAGCACCGGACCCAGTACTGACTCCTGGGGGACATCACTGGCCACAGGCCTCCAACCAGACTCGGACCCATTTATCACGACTCTGCCATCTAGCCAGGCCTCAATTCACCTCACTGTCCACCTGTCCAGTCCACACTTTTGGAGCTTTCTTATGAGGATATTATGCGAGATGGTGTGGAAAGCTTTGCTGAAGCCAAGGTAGACAACATCCATGGCTCTTCCATTGTCCATCCAGACCATCATCCCATCATAGAACACCATCAAGTTTGTCAAATACAACTTCCCCTTGGTGAATCCATGCTGACTACTCCTGATTACCTTCTTTTCCATCTTATCCCTATAGATGGTCTCTAGTATGTGCTGCTCCATCACGTTTCCAGGGACAGGGTGACCTTTCCCAGGTCCTCCCTCTTGCTGTTTTTAAAGACTGGAGTGAAGACTGGGTCTTTCTTCCAGTCCTTTGGCACCTACCCTGCTCTCACATTTTCCCTATTCTTCCTCTTGCTGCTGATGTTTTTGTAGAAGTCCTTCTTGTTCTCCATGAAATCTCTTACTAAATCTAATTCTAAACATGCCTTGATCTTCCTCATTGCATCGCTGCATTTTCTGACACGTTTCCTATATTTTTCCTATGTGGTCTGGCCCTATTTCCACATTATGTATGCTCTCTTCTCGTTAAGTTTTCTCATCAGCTCCTTCTCCATCCATGCAGGTCTCCTGCCCCCTTGCTCAACTTCTTTCTTTTAGGAATGCATCAATCCTGATCTTGGAAAAAGTGATGTTTGAATATTAGCCCACTCTCCTGCACCACCTTTCCTTCTAGGACCCTAGCCCAGGGGATTCCTCCAAGGAGCACCCTGAAGAGGTCAAAGTTGGCTTTCTTGAGGTCCAGGGCTGCAATTCTACTTCCTCCAAACAGGATCATGAATTCCAACATCTCACAGTCACTGCAGCCAAGACTGTCCCCAATCCTCAGATTTCCCACTAGGCCATTTCTGTTCGTTATTATCATGTCTAGCAGTACTCCTCTCCTTGTTACTTCATCTACCACCTGCATCAAGAAGTTATCAGCAATGTTCTGCAGGAGCCTCCTGGACTGTTCCTGGCTGTATGATTATCTGAGCAGATATCAGGGTGGTTAAAGTCACCCATAAAAACCAGGGCCTGAGGCCTTGTAGAAGGCCTCATCCACTTCCTCTTTCTGGTCAGGTGACCAGTAGTAAACTCCCAACACAGCATTGCTACTGTTTGCCTGCCCTTTAATCCTCACGCACTGGCTCTCAACCTGTGCTTTGTCCACTGCTATGCTGAGCTCCACAGACTGCAGTTGCTCTCTCACCTAAACAGCAACTCCACCACCTTGCCTTCCTGGTGTTCTCTTCCTGAAAAAGCCTAAAGCCCTCCATGGCCATGTTCCAGTCAGGAGAGCTGTCCCACCAAGTCTCAGTAACTGCAGTGAGATCGTGGCCCTCAATTCCCTTTGTTTATTGCCTATGTGGTGGGCATTTACATAGAGGCATTTGAGTTGAGCTCCCAACATGCCTCTCTCTCTAGTTGGGACAGCTGTTACTTGACTATGTGAGCCTTCAATAGTTCTTATATTTTGCTCTTTTTCCTCTCCAGGCTCTGGGCATCCCTTGCTGGCTCTGAAGTTAGGTTGTTGTAAGCGGCATGGTATGCCATGCCCTACATTATCACCTGCTTTTCTTATGATTCCCCCCTCCCTCACTGAATCTAGTTAAAACCTTCTCAATGAGCCCTGCTAGCTCATTACCAAGAACCCTCTTTCTCCTTTGGGAAAGATGAATCTCATCTGATGCCAGCACGCTTGTCACCATGTAAGGCTTCCTATTGCCTAAAAACCCAAAGTTGTGGCAATGACACCAGCCACATGTTAATAGACTATATCCTCTCTTTTTCCTTTCTATGTTGCTGCCAGCACCAGGGAGAATGGAAGAAAAGGTGACCTGCATACCTGAGTTCCTGATTGTCTGACAGAGTTCCCTAAAGTCCCTTTAGGCTACACACTGCCACTTCCTCTCTTCCCACATATAGGACCAGTAACAGATTATATTCAGTGGGTTGAATCATGCTGGGAAGTTTCCTGGTGACATCCTGGCCTCAGGAAGACAGCAGACTTCCCTTAGAGGAAGTCATCTAGACTTCCCTTCTACATATTGGGCCCTCTTATCCCTGTAATGAGGAATCTCCCACAACTATAACCCACCTTTGCTTTTCTGACTGTATGAATATTTTTGGAGGAGAGGGACTCTCGTCTTTGCCATTGGTTGTCCTTCATTCTCCAAGTCCTTGAACATGTTGGATAGGGGTAGCCCCGGTAGTGTTGGGTTAAGCTACCATGTTGTGAATTTTTTGACTTTTGTGGAAGATTGCGAAGATGAGTCAGAAAAATAAATAAGAAATAGGTAAAGTTATGGCCCTACTGAAGTCAAACATGAAATTTCTATAGAATGTAATAGAGTGAAAATTTCATGTCATATGAATGATCAGGATAAAGCATTAGCTTTCTTTCTCTTCTCACTTGTGTTAAATAGTGCTTTATAAATAGGCCCTGTGAAGTCAATAGCATTATTTGAAGTATGACACTGATCAGCACAAATAAAGAAAAATGAAATGTAGGTATTTTTACTAATGAACATGTTTTTAACTGACAGATATAGAACCAGGAAAATTACAACAATTAGGTGATTCTTTTTGAAGCAGGAAAGACAAGCTAAAGCATTTTTCATCTTGTCTATCTAGAAACAATTATGTGTGTGTGTGTGTGTGTGTGTGTGCGCACACAAAATGTGGTATGTATATATCATATTTTGTTCTACTTCATGAAAAATTACTTATTATTTCCATAAAATATTAAACACTTTTATCTGAGAACACATCCCTTATTTGTAACATTTGGGCTGGGAGATTTGCAAGGATTAACAGGGATCTCTTGGCAAAACTCAAGGAAGTGTACAGAAAATGGAAGCAGGGACAGGTAACTTGGTATCATTATAGGAGCTCCACCTCTACTTCAGTGATTAGAAATGTTGATGTTACCAGCCAGAAACAGTAATGACTCTTAACCTAAATGCAAGCTGTTGGTTTGTTTGCTTGCTTTTTTCTTTTTTTTTTTTTCATAAATTTTATATACACAGGTTTTTGCATTTCCAACAAAATTCTGCATTCTCTCTCCAAGGATATTCCTTGTTAATGACTAGATTCCTCTGCCTAGTCTGCAAGTGATATGATCCACAAATCTGTTACAATGAATACTTCAACTGTGGGCAGAACTGGATCTGTCAATCATCTGTCATTCAATACATCCCAAAGCACAGAACAGTTCAAGTCTACTTTCATAAATTACAGAGCTTTGCAGCTTTTTAGTATATGTTTATGAAAATTATTACACTTTAAGGTAAATTTCCTCCTAAATATAAGTTCATAAATGTAATTATTTGGATGACAATTTCTGTCATTGTGCTGAATTAACTGTATATGCAGAGAATATGCCATATCCATAGCACTCCCAGCTGCATTACCCTGTACTTTCACATAAAATCCACCGATATGTTTTATTGTTGTCTTTATGAAAATGATGTCATATTATTATGCAGAGTCTTAATCTTTAAATATAGATCTAAATGACTCAGGTAACATATATCTCTCTTCTACTTTCTCATAAGCACTAATGGGCACGGAAGAATTCTGTTAAAGGAAAGTAATCAGAATAGGTTAAGATCAAATCAATATACACATACTGATGAATTAATAGATATTTGCTAGCTCTCAAAAGAGAGAACATAATTACTGTGGTTTAAAGGATGACCTTAAAGTTCAAATGAAGGAGAAACTGAAAATTGCTAATGTAATCAATGCTATAATACTTGTTAAGGACTACCTGTCCAAAGTACAATATCAGTTTTCACTAAATAGACTTCTTAGCCTCAGTTTAAGTGAATAGAGAGATGATATATTTATCCTAGTGCATATAAGGGCAGAGAAGATAACTATTCTCTGCCCTTAAGACCAATTGCCACATCAAGGCTCCTGTAGAAATTTCTTCTTTGTAAGGGGAAGAATGAATGTCCAAGCACATGCTTTATAAACTTGGAGAAGTGGGAAGTGCATATTCCAAAGATGTATATGGTTGTAAGAATGTATATAATTTCATTTCTTGCCTAGGCTGAAAATATTATACCGTAGACACTGATTTTTTTTTTTTTTTTTTTTTTTCCTCGCTTGGAGACTTTTATGTAATCACCGTGATAGCCTTCTGGAGTAAGTCAGCTTCATTTCTTCACTTATTTTATATGAGTAAAGTTCTGCTTCAGCCGGTGGGATAAATTCATCTTACTGAATTATCTTTTGGGATCATCAAAAGCAGCATTTACCTCATATACACATGAAGGAATAGTATAACTCTTCTGTGATACATGACCATATAAAACTACAGTGTTAATAAAGCCTGAAAATAACACCTTTTAGAATTAGACACCTTTTTATTTATTTTTATTAGACACCTTTTATTTTACCAAGAAATATACAGTGATTAAAAAACTTTTAAAAATAGTATGGAGCAAATCTGAAAGACTTCGATAGGTATAGCATACCTTACAACATGTCTCAGCTTCTGAAACTGGGATACAACTAGACTACTGCACTCAGACTGTTTTCTACTTGGTGTCTCAGGATCATTGCATTTAGATCAAGACAAGAAAAAATCCATAAAAAAATCAAAATCCTCAAATCCATTTAAAAAAAAAAAAAAAAAAAAAAAAAAAAAAAAAAGACTGATTAAGCCTAAATGTTCCTGGTTATTAATATGCCATGTTACAGTTTCTGCAGTTGGGGTCAGCCTTAAGTAACTGATCACATCCTTCTTTTTTTCTTGTTACTGAAGATCACTTCACAGACATATGCTCATTATTTTCTTTTCTTTTTTAATAAGAAAATACCACTGTTCCTTGCTGTAGCTGGCACAATGTCTCCTTGCCACCATAGACATCATGTTTGTATTTGAGTGCTGCAGGAATATTATCTAGGCTCTAGATTCATCTGTCTGCCTTTTTGTGTTAACTGTCTTGATCTAATAGTACATATTCTTGCAAGATAATATCAGATTGAGGGAATAAAGAGACTAAGGTACTTAAATAATGCGAGTGTCTTTCCATTTCCTATGTGAAGTTTTACCTTCTTACAGTTTGGAACTTCAAATTGCTAGAGCAGTTTTACGCTTTTGGAGAAATACTTTGTAGTTCTTACCAGGAAGTTAACAATCTCTTTACAAATAGCATTTAATGGTATTATGGGAGCACTGATACAGCCTTAGCAATATTATTGTGCTTGTGTACTATAATAACTCATAGTTGCTACTACTGTGTATATATGTTTGATCATATAACACAGCAAACACTATGGAAATAGGTCTGAATCGTACAGGCTCACTGAATATATTTCCATTTTCTTTGTAGCAGGAAAAAGAAAGTGGTTATGCTAAAAAATAGATGATAGATTTAAGCAGTGTTACTTTCTTGGAAGATCTGATATTCTATTCTTGCACAACAATGTTTTGAAGAGGACATTGCTACACCACAACTATCTTTCAAATGTATCAGAAAATGCAAACCTATTCAACTTCTGTACCCATTTCATTTAATGCCCACAGTGTTTCTCAGTATTTCGGCAACAAAATCTCTAGCCAGGAAAAGCTGCCTTGGTCTGAAGGCTTTTTAAATGAAGTTAGGAGATTAAGCCTTCTACTAAGAAAACCACTGGTCTTATTGGAAACCTATTCCACTCCCCTTCTCTTCCCTTCCTTTTTCTTCCGTCCCTGTCCTCTTCCTTTTACCCTGCCTCTTCTCCTTCCCCTTCCCCTCCTTCTCCTGCTCCTCATCCTTTTGCTGTATTCAAGCCGGAGGAGAAGGCTGAATTTCTCCCTCCTTTGTTGCCACCTAGAGGAGTGAGGAGCTGATGACAGTGCCTAAGTGAGGAGAAACCCGGTCCAACACGGGTGGGATTTGGATGGACAAACTGATGCAGAGATGGATGTTGAAATTGCCTACTGGACAGAGTTATGAAGCAACAGTTTCCATAGCAGGGGCTAAACTCACCTATTGTGATGGGTTAGACTAAATAAATTCTCCTACAAACCTATTACCAAGAAGCAGGGATGATTTAAATAATAATTCCTTACCTCAATTCATTAAAATTCCTGCAGTTGCTGAGAAAGATCTACTTATAAAGGCAGGGATCTGCACTAATATGTACTGCAGTTTTAATTTAAGGTAGAGACTGGTATGTCTGAAGAGTTCAAAGGAACTGTACAGCAAAGACCTCTAACTCTTGTTGGAGGCCTGTATTATGGATTCATATCTCAAATAAAAAGAGAAGGTTAATTTATAATGAAAAAGGCTCTAGATGATGTGGAAACAACAAAGCAATCATATCAAAAATAAACAATCCTACTCTATTTTTATAGCTGCTGGGAGAGAAATCTTGTCAATTAATCATATTCCTGTCACAAGGCAAGGAAATTTTAAATACCATAAAAATTTCAAGAATCCACCAAAAGAAGCTTTCAATTACTGTCCAGGCAGAAAAATCAACAAATGCAGATACCAGCAAGAGCTACTAGGAAGTTCTACAGTCAAGAAAATATTGAAAACAGAAGAATAAAATAACCATTTGGGAAATGCTTTGTTCCTTCCAGGTATTTAGCGACAAAAGGCATCTTAAAAATTCCATAAGACCAAAACAAGGAATCATGTAGTAATTTCCTATATGCATACGTCCTGTATGCAGTTTCTCCTTTCTTCCAGGGAATTCTGATCCAAAGCTTACTGCAGTCAGTGGAAAACGTTCACTGCCTGTCCTCAACCATAGAATCTGGATTCCTAAACAAGATTTTCTAAGATGCTTTGTATAGAATTAAGAACCTATTTAACGAAACCTCCACAAAGTAATCTACATCTAATAAAACTGTTTTCTGTATTTTAAGGGTGTCAAACACTTTAAAGTCAAGTGTCTGATAGGAGTGGTAATGCACTGAATGCCATTAGATTTGCAGTTTATGGTAGAGGAATGAGTTTGATTTCTTTCTTTAAACAAATTGATATTTAACCTTTACAGCTATTCAAGACCCCTATTGCTGACAGCTGTACTCGTTAAACGTTGTCTGAATTTTAAGCAAGTCAGTAATACTTCAGGTTTTATCGCAGCTATTTACTAGAGTGGGAACACTGACCTCCACATCTCCACATGACAGTGACAGACGTTTTTTAGAGCCATTGAAGCTGGATTGCACATCAAGGACTAAGCTCAGCTCCTTAAAGATATTTTAGTTGTGCAACAGCTAACATTTTCTGTGTTTTTCTTTTCTTTTCTTTTCTTTTCTTTTTTTTTTTTTTTTTTTTTTTTTTTTTTTTTTGTGGAGTCCTAAAACATGGATTATAAACCCACACTCCTTATGACATGTGTTGAGAAACTTGTATGTTTAATAATGAGATCCACAGAAGACGACTGACTGTTCAGCTATATGTATGTTAGCAAAAAAAGAAAAAAAAATCTTATTCTACCATAGCTACCAATCTGATTGACTAAACACAGGGTGCCTACGCTAATGGCAGCATTCACCTTGTTTTAATACCTCTGCTATCTCTAAACAAGAGGCAACATTTACACAGCACAGTGCAATACATTGATACTACTCAGGTCCCCCCAAAAATTGTCTTCAGGCTCATTAGACTTTCTTCAGCCCAAGTTTGGATCTGAAAGAAAAAAACCTTATAAAAGGCCAAATGGGGTGAATGTTTCAAGGAAGAGTCCATCAAACTTATGAAATAAATTATATGTAGCTTTATTTGGTAATGTAAAAGGATATGATTCAGTGATTCAAGTTCCATAAGAACCCACATATCCCCTATCTTAGTAAATGCCTATCATCTCATTAGCACAGTCACTTTTACTACTTCTTAGATGGCCTAAATGCGCCTGAAAAAGCCCTAGCATTAGGACCTGCTGGTGCCATAGAGAAATAAAAAGATTGTTTCTGTTTGAGTAAGTTTAATAGTAGTGCTAGTGTGTGTTTAGCCTAAGTTTATCACTTTAAACTTAGGTTCCTATTGGGCTATAGCATCTAAACAGTAGTAGACATATAATGTGATAAATTGCTTACATAGAAATGCAGATTGATTCATAATATTTAATGATCTGCTTTCAAAGTCAGTCCTCTAAAATGATGCCCAGTATCTTCCTAGCAAAGGAAAAAAACAGGTGCATGGTCCATGCTGGGTGTGCCAGGGAATCTAAAATAAGTTTTCTTATTCTGTTAAGAGAAAGACATAAGAATGACTTACATATGCTGCATGCTGAGCAAGGGATTATCCACAGCTAAGAGCAGCAAATATTGGTTGGAGAAGTGCATTTTCAGCCCCCCTTGAGGGTCTGTTTTGTCTTCAGTCATGAGTCATTTTGAAAGATGAAAGGAAGGACAGATATCCTAATTAAATGGTTAGGAGTTTTTAGGAACTTAAGAACTTGCCTCAGCCTTGTTCATTAGTCACCTCTAGCCAAGTATGATCTGGTTAATGGAGTCCTCTCCCAAGGGTAAGTACTTAACTGAACACAGCTCACTTTTTAATCCATCACTAATGGTGTAGAGCTACTTATCATTTGAACAGTTTAATAGAACACTTGCCCAGGATATGGGAGACATGTTCAATTTCCTTTTAGCTATATCTCCTACTTCACAAGGTCGTACTCACACTGGTGGAACAAGAAAGAGTGAAAAGGGACATTAGAAAACAGAAAGCTCCTTTTACATAGGGTCACTCTGCAGATAGAAATGCAGGAGTTATGAAGAAAAGAGAAGATCAGATAAGATAAAGCCTAAACATGATAGTGCCTGAAGATGGTTATTGCACTCTGTGGTAATGCCAGGTTTGAAATCCCTCAGTTTGTACCTGGGTCTCATGTCTTCTCTCACTTAGAAAATGAGTGTTTTAATTATTATGTGTGTGTGTGTGTATGTATATATATACATATATATACATATATATAAAAATGTGACTTCAGCCATATGTTATTAGATATTACTCATGTGAGTAAATTTTTACAATGTGGAATAGAATTAGAACTAAATAGCATGATCAAGATTATGTTCATGATGACAGACAGCTTGATTGCATATAAATGAAGCCAGTTATAGAGGAAAGATATGTGTTGTTTAAGCAGATGTGCAACTTGTATTGGTTCAAAAAAAATAAAAACACAAACTTGACAATTGTCCATGAGCATAGCAGGAACTTTACATCAAAGGCTTCTTAAGAAAACTTATTATTAAAAGTTGCAAATACGCATTTTTGTGTCCACTTACTTTCATTTCTACCTTCAAAAGGTGGCAGTATTTTGAGTGTCAATGCAGGTTGATGTCATCACTAAAAGGATAAGCATATGGAGTGTCACTTGGTGAATGACTGACATTGGGTATACAGCGAGTTCTTATTCTGTCAGACTTTGGCATGTTTCTAAGTGTCAAAGTTAATCTACTGCCAGTTATTTGACAGGATCGTACTTAGTGTCTGATGCCAGTCTCCAAAACATGCATGATTAAGGCTGCATACAAATGCTGCTTATTCAATAGAATAAATAACGAATAACGTGTCAAGTTCACAACAGGTGGGACTTTGCATAGATAGGTAGAATCCTAGCATCTCTCTTTAGAATCTGTATTTTTTTCCAGTGGTTCAATAGCTGAAAGCTGTTTTTCCAGTTAGCTCTTGATCCCAAGAAATGTAAAAGGTCTTCTACAGAGTACACAGCAAAGAGGTAGAAATGACATTCCTAACTTCCCTCCCTGGGGTTCAGGCTGCCTGGATCTGTGCACTGCCTTGTAGAAATATTTTTTTCTGATTATTACTGCCAAAATATGCCTAAAGCTGTTGTGACTAAAACAAGTCAGAATGTTATAAACATAGAAGCACTATCTCTATCCGTGAATTTTTTCTCTCCTTAACATATTTTTCATCCAAACCTATAGTCTGCTTTCTGTACACACTGCTTTGTAGGAATTTTGCAAATTCTGCAGAACAATAAAATATGGAAAACATAGTAGAAGAGACTCAAAGAGGCTAGACAATGGGAAGGGAGCTTAAAAGGACAAAATAAAAAAGGAAGAAAAAGAAAAGGGAAGGTGAGGGGTGGGGTTATATAACAAGACAATCAGAGAGCAGAAAATGGCCAGGAAGAGAAGATGAAAGAAAAGACAATGTTGATGTAGATGAAACTTTCCTACTAGACCACAAATAGATATTTAAAAGAGCACAAGCCTCAGCCATATTCCTATAATATTCTCTTCACATTTCTTAGTATCCATCCATCATTCATAGTATCCCATATGTAACATTTTGAAAGCTCTTGGTGGCAGAGATTTCCTTTCAGTCATAGGACCCAAGCTGACTGAAACGATTAAGTGTCAGTATATATTAAGTGTGTATATATATTTGCAATACCTATATATCTACCTACACAGCATATGTGTGTATAATCATATAAATAAGAGCACATCATCTATTCTATGTAATCTGGAAAGTTTATTTGAGAGGAAATTTTTTGTTTTTATGAAACTTTCTTTCTTTCTTTTTTTTTTTTTTTTTTCAATTTGCCTGCAGGAAAAAGATATAGAATAATTTGGTTTGGGTTCTGTAAACTAATTCAAAATATTTCTTTTTGTGAACTCACCATGTACAAGCTGTTAAGATTTCTGTTTTTTATCATGGGATTCATCCTCATGGGTATCAATAAAATCAATTTTTCCTCCTAAACTTTATTATCTGTAATCTAACTTTCTAATTAGTTTTCTCCTGTAATCTATGTCTTGGATTTTTGACACAAGTATAGAAATGGAGTAAACATAGGTATCAAAACAGAAAATGGAGATAGCATGATGAAATGCAGAACTGAATAGAAATATAGTCAATTCAATTCAATTCAATTCAATTCAATTCAATTCAATTCAATTCAAATACCTTAGAAATCTCTGAAAATTCTGATATGTCCCCTTAAACTAGATTATTTTTGGTGCTTATTCTGCATAAGTTTTCAATATTTCAATTCTTTATTCCCTTTCTATGAAGAAAGTTATACTGAAATGTTCTATCTTCTCTTGACTTTAATAATAGCATGATGTTCTGGTTTTCATAAAGCCATTTCATGTCTGGATATTCTCAGACTACTTTTTTTTTTTCTCCCATCCTATATAAATTTGAGTTAGTTTCATATTTGCCCAGGATTTTCAGCCAGTCATCTCTCTTTGGATTATACTATACAGTAGCTCAACCAGGCCACTATGCATCCAGAAGTTTCAGATATGTCCACAGTGAATAGGCATCATTTTGTTCCGTAAGTGCAGTACTTCAGGGAAATGACTGACATATCTTTGCATACACAGTCAATCTGAACAGGTCCAGTATTCCCAGAAAGTCTGCCCTCTACTGTGCACACTGTACATGTGATCAGAGAATATGTATGGAAACACGGAATCTGAAAATACTGGATACACTTAAGCCCAAAAAAATTTTAGCACAGAGTGATATTTTTCTCTTCACAAAATCTCAGACAACTAGTGACAACCATTGTTGCCAACCTGTGGGGAGAAAGAAAAAAAAAAAAAAAAAAAAAAACCTTGCTAATAAATCAAACACTTGAAAGTGTATGGGAAATTTAATTTTTCCATACATTAGCAGGTATAAAATTGGGCCCCAGTCATGCTACGTGATTATAGGGGCTTGTTAAGCTGCACAAAGCAATCAATTTGCATGCAGTGCACTGCAGGAAGATAAACACTGCATTACTCTCTGGCTTCCTACTTCCTTCCCAGGTAATGGAGTCCCATTTGTCACTGCTCACCCACTGCACTGTATCCTCATCTCAGGACCAGAAGTCTCAGCACCACGGAATATAGAGATCTATTTACTGATAGTACCTGGTGGCAGTTTTCTAGCAAAGAGTGCTTGATCCTCTTAGACACTGAATTCAGTAATTTGTAGTATATTCCTGGTCAGAGCAGCATGGCAAGGGAACCAGCATAACAAAGAGCTTGCAAAACTTATCCAGAATATGTTTGTTATTATCACTGTTTGACTTCTTCCCTTATGTTATCTGTAGCTCAGCTGGGTGATTCTTACTTGTACAATACTTTTTAAAAAAGAAGTATTCTTCCTGGAGGAAGAGCATGGGTTTTAAGAGCAGGATAATCTAATATCTTTTTAAGTGTAGAGCTGAGAACACTGAAAATAGAAGAATTTGGAGTATATGGGATTTTTTCTTTTTGTATGTCAAAAAAGTGTTACAGTTGTAACAAGTGAAAGGGAACATACCGCATACATACAGAGAAAAATGTATTGCTATTTTAATTAATATTTTAACAGTCTTCACTGTGAGGACTATGCTGCTTGAGATTATTTCCAACATTATCCAACATCTATAAGTCTAACATTAATTTCAGTATCATCTCTAACAGGCTGAAAAGAGGGTGCATGAACACATAGGAGATAGGTAAAAATAGGGTTTAATGTGAATATAAGATACACTGAGGTCATTAGACCCTGGCAGGACTCAGTCAGATAAGTGTACTGACCAGAAGCCTGCTTATACACAGCTAGCCTCTTTTATCCCCTTTGTGTTACTGTGATAATATTTTAATCAAATAATCTAATACTTGTAGTGACAAAATCACTTTTACTGAGCTACACCAAAACCTTAGACTTTCATTAGAATTGCTAAAGAGAGAAAAGGCACCAAATGAAATACAGGAGCTACCATTTAAATACAAGAACAGATTTTTTTTTTTCTTTTTAATGTGAAGGTAGCCAAATACCAGAATAGGTTATGCAGAGGGATCTGGGAAACGTTCAAAGCCTACACAGGGGTTCCCAAACAGGACACAGACCTGAGCAATCTTTTGTAATGGAAACAGTTTTGAACAGGGGGATTAGACTGTATTGTCCCTTCTGACCTCAAACATCATATAAAAATGTAAAAGTGCTAGAAGTGAAAATTAGAAATCTGTGTTTGCCTTTATACCTCAAAGAAGGCACTTATGTCACCGTTTCTAATGCCATGAATCTTCTGCTACCAGGAAATTAGTTTTGAAACCTAAATTAGGAATACCTTGTCTTCCTCTTCATTCTTCCTGCAAGTCTACATTCCTCTGTTTTCTCTGTAGAGCTGTGTTCTCTGATAGCTCATGATGAGCACCTTACTCTTTTATGGCATTGCATGCATATTTTCAATTCTCTTTACTTTGTTACAGAGCTGGATGTATCTAGTCATCTGTTGCCTTACCAATGAAACTTTACTGTCCTCTACTCTTAAACTATTACTACAACTGTTACTTTCTGTGTAACTATTTAAATAATACAGAAACAATCCTTCTTCTGAAAGATTACATATATATTATAATAATATTATATATATTATGTTATATATTTTTACATATATAGATATTTGTCCAACAGAATTGGACAAGTAAGTGATAATGAAAGGGAATGTACGTCATGGGTGTGCTAGAATATTTTTAATGAACTTTTAAACTTGTTTTTTTTTGTTGTTGTTGTTTTGTTTGTTTGTTTCCCAACCACGTCCCAAACTGCCTAAGGATTGCTGTAGAGCTGTGAAAGAATTTTTCTGCTAGGATAGGCCAGGCAAAGTCTTTACTTGAGAAGATATCAAGATTTCAACTTGGGGTAAGTTTTCCTCTGATTTCTATGCCACTTTTTGGAACACTTATTTTCAATGTACAGGTTTGCTTGATTGTGGCTTGTGTGGCAGATTGTGATGGGAGTTTGATTGTGTGCTGATATAACCATACTTAAGAAGATTCTTTAAAAAAACATGTTAGAAACTGTGGAAGAATTGTTTGAAAGTAGGAACCGAGAGGAAAACTAGGGCCTAACAGTAGTTTTGGCATTACAGAAGCTTCCTTGGGATGAGACACAGTTGCCACTTCCAGGATGGCTGGTACACACAGACTCAGCTCCTCCACGGTTGCCTAGGCAACACAATCTGCCCTCCTCACAGCTGCTAAGGGGAGTAACGGAGGATGGAGCAGAGTGAAGACCCTGCGGCCAAACTCTGTCACACTCCCTGTGCTGGGCCGCTGATAAGCCGCACAGTGGCTGTCCAATGGGAGATATACAACAAGAAGTCCATTGATGAGCCAGAAAGGTGTCAAATCACTCCCTTCGGATGAACTTTGCTTGAACTTTGCTCATTATAAGTTCATTATAATGCAAAAACACACCTCCATCCCAAAAGTTACCTGGAGTGGTCTGAGGTACAACCACTCCTCACTGAGCATGCACTCTAGATTTTCGATTGACTGTACCTTTAAATGAAAGCGAGAAACTTTTTCACTGTTCAATAACAATGTTAAGTATGACTCTAGTCACTCAAGCTCCACCTGAATATAAAGAAAAATATAAAAGGTGAACTAAGGATGAAGAGGATGGAGGGAAGAATCCATCGTAACTTTTGGATCAGTCGATGTGCTCATCCCCCTTCCCTCCCCTTGGGTTGAGGCGCTGCCTGAGAAGACTAAGAACTGAGAGGGAAGAAACCATCATAACTCTTCGGTCAGTTGACAGGCTGATCTTCCTTCACTCCCCTTGGGCTGAGACGCTGCCTGAGGAGACTCGGGACTGAGAGCCCTCTCCCATCTTCTGGGGTGAGTGATGACTGCACATTCGTACATCAGAGCTAGCTAAAAAAACCCACACTGTAGTAGAGAATTTCCTGTACTGACATCCGAAACCTGCTTTGTAAATGTTGCATTTGGATAAATCATACTGACTGTGAACTTGACTACTTGTTTGGGGGGAGGCAATCGGACCTACGGTCCAAGGACTGTTTGTGAATCCGATCCTGATTTGATATCTTCTTCCTCCCCCCCACCACTACAGCTTTCAAACAGCAACATTTCACAGAAACTACTTAAGATGAACCTATGTTGCTTCAGCTTCAAGAAGGATTCAAGAGTCTGGTAAAACACAAATACTTGGTTAAAAGGAAAAAAAATCTCAAAGAAAATAGGGGGTTTTGTCTGAAATGTTGAGATTTTAGGGGATATTTAATCACATAAGGAGATATTAAATCTTTGAAATCTTCAAAAATTTGAAGAATTCTACACTTTTTAAGTGCTTACTTAGCACTTAGCAAGGTATATCTATGTACATGTTAATTGTCCTTTCCCCAACAACTTATGCAGGAAATGAGACAGGAATAACTAAGAGATTGGAAAGCTGTAGGAGAAGTTACATTTTTGTTTAGTTTTTATTTTGCATGTTTTGTGTCTGTGAATTTGTGTGTATAAAATGGGAAGCATTAACGATCCTCTAAGAAGGTCAGATTGGAATTTTAATCCCAGATTTCTACATGATGATCCAGAACTAGAGAAAACCTTTTATGGTACCAGTGGACTAAGAAGACCTAGCTGTCATCTTAGTGAATCCACTTACACTCAGTCTGAGATCATCAACTGAGGTGCAGGTAATATCATTCTGGAAGACTTTAAATATTTTAGATACTTTGCATATGAATTTACTTTTAAGAAAGTTTATATTAATTGGTGTACTATATGGGAAACTTTTTATTACATTTTTAAATGAAAATTAAATTAAAAAGGAAAGGATTTTTTTAGAATATTTATTGTTCTTTAGACTTCAGCTCCTTGTTCAGCTTTCACTATTGTCCCAAATCTGTTTTTAAGCAAAGATGTAAATAGTGCATTTGATATTTGATCATTTTCCCTATTTTTCATAACACATTTGCTTTCCTACACCATTTACCTGCATCTGCAAGAAAAAAAAAAAAAAATCTGATAAACAAATACCTTATGAGGTACCAGTACTTATCTATTACTTCTACAGTGCATAAAAAGTTTCAAAGCATTTGTCAATCTTTGCACAAATCAGGAATTCTTAGGCAAATATTTTATTTATTATTATCATTTTATTTTGGCACGTTGAAGTCAACTGGTATGAGAAGGAAATATAGAAAACTTAACTTTTAAAGCAACAAAGATGATTACGGGACTGAAGAATCTATTGTATGATGAAAGACTAAGTGAACTGGGCCTGTTTAGCCTAGAGAAGAGAAGACTGAAAGGAGATCTGATCAATACGTACAAATACCTGAAGGGTGAATGTAGGGAGGATGGGGCCAAACTCTTCTCAGTGGTAGCCAGTGATAGGACAAGGGACAATAGGTGTTAGCAGAAACACGGGAAGTTCCATCTTCACGTGAGGAAGAATTTCTTTCCTGTGAGGGTGACAGCCCTGAAATAGGTTGCCCAGGGAGGTTGTGGAGTCTTCTTCTCTGGAGATCTTCCAAACCTGCCTGGATGTGACCCCATGCCACATGCTCTAGGTGCCCCTGCTTGAGCAGGGGGTTAGACTAGATGATTTCTAGAGCTCCCTTCCAACCTCAACAATTCTGTGATTCTGTGATGATGTAAATCTTTTTTTTTAAGAGTCTTCACTGATAATGTACATCACTCCCACAGCTTGTTTTTCCTCGTAATGAACAAGCACAGCTTTCTCGATGTCCTTTTGTATGCCACATCATTAATAGCTCTGTGACTCCTTGCTAGTCTTGTTCTAATATGTCAATTCTTTCCTTGTACTAAACCTAAAACTCCCCAGTACTAAAACCAGTACTAAATTCTCCACGTACAGTTTCACAGAGGTGACACAAAGATATAAGCTTCAGATAAAGGTACATAATCAGTTCCTTCCAGCTTCTGGCTGCACTCTTATTTAATGCAGCCCAGTATGTGATTAACTTTCATCATTCCAAGGGCATCCTTTTGGCATAACTTCTTGTAAACCTTTTGCATAATTAGTTACAAGGATACTTCAAGAACATGGTGAATAAAATCCTTAAAATTGAAATTCTGTTATATTTCTGCTTGTCTCCCTATTCCAGAAGATATTTGCAATATGAATGCTTGTGGATATCTAGAAACTTCAAACATAATATACTAAAAGAGAAATAAAGCAGAGAGAAATATTTTTATTTGCTTCCAAAGTGACAAATATTTATGAAGGAGATGTCTTCCCCCTTTCAGATTTATTAAAATTGAGGGAAAAACAAATTTACTCAAAAAAAAAAAAAATCCACTGTCTACTGAATTATTTATTTGAGGTATCTCTTCTGAGTGTTATACAAAATATGGAACATTAAAATGAGCTGTTTAAAGGTTAATTCACTTTGTCCTTTACAAAATATCATAGGATTTCTGTCAAGCCATATCTCTAACTTTTTTAATCTAGTATTGTTAATTACACTATCAATTTATATTCAGTAAAGGAAAAGTTGAATTAATATATTCAGAACTTTTAAACAATATTTATTGCTTATCTTCAATATTATAGTAACAGGTGTGCAAAGTGATAATGGACGGTCTTGTAAAGCTGACAAGACAAGGAATTTGTCTGTGTTCTGCCATTTTGGGGGGCTGGATATTTTTGGTTTTGTTTGACTGAGAACTGAAGAGGTGCTGCTGAGATCTATAGACCAAGTTATTTGCATGACTAATAAGTTTAAATTTGAGGCTATAACATTGACAGATGCTCATTTTCAAATATCTATCATGGATATAAAGGCAAATGTCAAGCAGTACTTCTTAAGAATAGGCCTTACTCCAGAGAATTAAGATGAATTTGAGAAGAAGAAAAACAAGTATAGCAGACATGTCAGCAATGAAAAATGACTTTCTACAGACATGTAAGGAAAGGCCTACATTTTGCATTTTATGACTATATTCTCGAAGTAAGACATTTAGATTTTTTTCTGTTGGTATCAGAATTTATTGTCAGTCACATTTTATATGTAAAATGGAACTTCATATAGCTTGTAAATAATTAATGCATAAATAAAATGCCTGTAATAAACATTCAGTCAGTTCACTTTTTTATACAATCTGGCAAGAAAATAAGTGCTCATTTTATGCTTTATGATAACATAACTTTGACAACATTAGTCAACCTTTGCTTCTTCTGTTGGTAATATTTTTTAACTTCTATTTATTAATGGAATCCAAAATAATAGTATGTCCATACTATTACTCAATAAGCTAACTATTTTCAGGATCATAATTCCATTGTATAAATGATGTACAAATCTAAATAGATATCCATGTTCCTGAAATAGGTGTCATATTTTTAAACAGATATTAATACAGGTTTTTTTTTCAACCCTGAAAATTTAAAAACACTGTAGAGAAAATGAAAAAAAAAAAAAACCTACTTCCAAGTTCACAGTACTTGATGATTCTAACTTCAGGAGAATTTTAAAAATGTGATATCTGGTTAAAAAGGTGAAAAAGAAATTAAACCTTACTAATTTCTTATTAAGTTTTCAATAGTTTAAACATAAGAAGCAATGGACATTAGTCATTATTATAATATCTGTGACTCCTCTTTAAATGAGACTTCCCATGAAAATAGGGAGGAAATCTTCCTGGGCCCAGGCCTCAGAAAGGAATGAGCCCAGTGATTTAAACATATTTATGGATTTTTACTTTGAATAAAAAGGAGAGAACTCCTTAAAGGAATTATGTTATGAAATCACATTTCCATGTCAGTATTAAAGTAACTAGAGAAGGAAAGAATGAACATTCCAAATGAAAACACATTCAGAAGATATGTCAAGAACACATTTTCTACCTGGCACTTTGCCTAGAACTCAGATGATCTTAGGAACCAGATGGCCTTTTTTTTTTTTCTCATGAGGAACCAACTTTGGATGGTTCCAGACTGAAACTCCCTTGTTCGTTCAACCCTGCCACCTTCACTCACAATGAAAAATGCATTATGAGCAGGACCTATTAAGGCAGGAGAGGACTTTGAATCTCTCAATTGGATAAAATGATGATAAACAGCAGAGAGAAGGGGGAAATGGTACCCAATTTGTCCTTAGGTTATAATGGCTTAGAGACAAGTTGGTTAGAAACAAAATATCAGAGCAATTAAATTCCTTTAGCAAAGGAATTGAGCCGGATGAAATTACCATAATTATCTTCACTGATTCAACTTCTTATTTTTGTTGCTGTTTTTTTTTTTTTTTTTTCTGTTTATAGTTCAAATGTGTTATATCATTTTCACTAACTGAGAATTATTGAAGTCAGTTGATAAAAATTTGCTGTTTCCTGTAATTTCACTTTGTCTGACCAGTTATTAAACATACCTGTCTTTTAAACTCTGGATAAATTATTTTGTAATCAAAAACCTTGTTAAAAGGAGAAACGAATAAAAATACATTTTCATGTATTCATTTCAACTCCTATGTTGGCATTGCAAAATGGGGCACCCCCATAATAATGCAAACACAAATCAGACTATTATGCCTTAAAATACACTAACTCTATTATACCTTGTAAATCATAAAAGATTCACTTTATTCTTAGAAATATAGTAAGTCTTCCTTTCTTTGTTGTGTATTATGCATTTCTCAGATTACTTATCTTTGAAAGAGACAGGTAAAATGAAGGATATTAACATGAAGCTGAGAAAGGGGAAAATTTATTTAGTTGTTTTTTTTGTTTTGTTTTGTTTTGCTTAGTTTTGTTCTGTTTTGTTTTCTAAATTACAGTGGAAAAGACAAGTAATTTGAGCACCGACCCCTAGGGTGATCATTTTATTATCTTTCTGTGGCAACCACTTTACTGAAAAGCACTTTCTGATTTGTTTTGTTTTGTTTTGTGTTTTAACTTATAATGAAATACTGTGAAATTGTATTAGTAGTGCATTAGCTGCCATTGTGAATCTGGAAAATAAATAACTTAATCATTTATATTTAATGTAGATTAAGCATCTCCATAGCATTGGTGTCACGGTGGTGAATGTGTAAAGCTCCTGCCAATTTTGAAATATAAAAATGTCTTTGTTATTTTTATCTGGATGTAACAAGAAGTTGTTTTTCATAAAGGCAATCAGAAGTGACCAAGAGGGCTGTCCAATTGCACTGAGCATGCTATTCAGAGTGGTTGATCTAACAGAAATATTTGACTGTAAGAAATATTTTCATAGACTTTTATTTTTCCTTGTTCCCATAAATCCATTTTGAAGAATGTCCTGTAAATTAATACAGTTCTTCATTTTCTGATCATTAGAGAAACCATGATCGGCCATATTCACTAGAAGTGAAATATACTCAATTGTACTGACTTTGCAGGTACATTGCTTTGTTTGTCAACAAATAATTCTGGCTTATGGTCAAAATAAACCAATGTGCTACTGTGTCAAGGCTGTGAGTAAATAATAACATATTATATTTATTGTATTTATTCCATCTAACCTGAGATATTCATTCTAGATACTCTTAATTACTCTAGTAATTCCTGTACTTCATAGGATAAGTAGGGAGCCTGGAAGCCTGGAATACTGAACATGGGTTCTCTGGGACTCACGTGAGATAAACTGAGGCACAAGTAGCAGTGAACTCCCCTCCCCATCCTCTCCATCAAACATGCAGATAATTGATTATTTATTCGGAATTCACTTTGGGGCAAAATTCCCTAAATAATTTAAAGCACACCAAACAGAGGCAGAAGCATTCCTAAGTTTTTTAATCTTCTCCAATACATTCCTTCCAAAAGAAGAAGAGAAACTGATTCAGGTTATTTTGTTTACAACTTTGATTAAAAGGGTTATATTGAAAATAAAACTCTTTTGCAAGCATAATATAAAAGGGAGGCATTGCAGCATACTGTTTGGAGACCCGAGGTTATGAGACAAAGTCTTCCCAGATGTCCACCATGCTGCTAGTTTATACTGAAAAGGAATTTCCATCTGTCACTAAGAAAGTGATCTGCTCAACAAATCACGTAGATCATGTCTTACCATAGGTTGAGATCTCTGAAACAATGCACACCTACCACAAAATTTCATCTGAGTGATTGAGATGAATCCCTTCTTAGATGGGATTGCTTTATGGATGTTCCCAAACCAGGTGATCTGAAACAAATATGTCTCACAAATGTGATAGTAGAAGGATTTCCCCAATACGATAATATTCAGTTTCTTAATACAGCATTATATAAACAGCATTCAGAAAGATTGCACAAAAATAGAGGATAGGTCAAAGAATTAGAATTAAATAGAACTAGTAACTGGAATGAATTGAAATAGAAGAGGGAAAAAAAGATATAAGATTATTGCTGATATTCAATTTCTTGCAACTTCCGCCATGACACTATGTGCATGTATATGAAAACTTCAAAGTGGATGTCAAATAGGCATTTTCAAAGCAGCAGTCCATCCCTAAAAAGGTGATGAAGCTGCTCATCCTGGGGACCATCTCTAGGCATGTCAAGGAAAAGAAGGTAATCAAGAGTAGTCAGCCTGGATTCACCAAGGCAAGTCATGTTTGACGAACCTGATAGCATTCTACAATGGGACAACTGGCTAGCTGTATGATGGAAGAGATGTGGATGTTGTCTACCTTGACTTTGGCAAAGCTTTTGATACCGTCTCCCATAATCCTTTCCCACAGGAAAGCTCCAGAAGGGTAGACTGGACAGGAGGACAGTACAGTGGATTGAGAACTGGCTGGATGGCAGAGCTCAGAGGGCCGTGATAAATGGAGCAGAGTCTAGCTGGAGGCATGTGGCCAGTGGTGTCCCCCAGGGACAGTACTGGGCCCAGTACTGTTCAACTTGTTCATCAATGACTTGGATAAGGGGACACAGGGCAACCTGAGCAAATTTGCAGATTATAAAAAACTGGGTGGAGTGGCCTTGAGAGGGCTGTGCTGCCATTCAGAGGGACCTGGACAGGTTGGAGAGTTGATAGAGAGGAACCTCAGGAGGTTCAATAAGGACAAGTGCAGGGTTCTGCACCTGGGGAGGAATAACTCCAGGTATTAGTACAGATTAGAGGTTGACTAACAAGCAGCTTCGCAGAGGGACCTGTGAGTCCTGGCTGACAACAAGCTAGCCATGAGCCAGCAGTGCACCTTTATGGCCAAGAAGGCCAAAGGGATCCTGGCCTGCATCAGGAGAAGTGTTTCCAGCAGGTGGAGGAAGGTGATCCTGCCTCTCTACTCAGCTCTGGTAAGGCCGCACCCAGAACACTGTGTGTAGTTCTGGTCTCCCCAGTATAAAATGGATGTGGAGCTTCTAAAGAGTGTCCAGAGGAGAGCAACCAAGATGATTAAGGAACTGGAGCATCTATTGTACAAAGAAAGACTGAGTGATCCTGTTTAGCCTGGAGAAGACTGAAAGGAGATCTGATCAATACATACAAATACCTGAAGGGTGAATGTAGGGAGGAAGGGACCCAACTCTTGTCAGTGGTGGCCAGCGATAGGACAAGGGGAAATGGGTGTAAGTTGAAACACGGGAAGTTCCATGTGCATGTGAGGAAGAACTACTTCACTATGAGGGTGACAGAGCCCTGGCACAGGCTGCCCAGGGAGTCTGTGGAGTCTCCTTCTCTGGAGGTCTTCCAAACCTGTCTGGATGCGACCCTGTGTCACATGCTCTAGGTGTCCCTGCTTGAGCTGGGCTTGGACTAGATGATCTCTAGAGGTCCCTTCCAACCTTAGCATTCTGTGATTCTGTGAGTCTGTGAAGTAAGTTTAAGTGACAAGATTTTAAGTGATCAAACACACACACACACACACACACACACACACACACACACACACACACATACAAAACCCAGCTATGCACATTGCCAGAGTCATTTTGTTAGCAGAGAACAGGTTGTCATTCACAGAACAGAAAAAGAAACCTCCACTGTCCTGAGCTGAACTCAAATGCATTGTTTGATGTATAGTGTCACTTTCAACAAATGCCATCTAATTTGCTCTTATAACACTCTTCTTTAAGCAGACTGTGAGTACATATTTGGATTTACTTTCTCATTTTTCTATTTTTAGACTACAGTTTAGTAGTTTTACAGTTTAGTAAATCTCCTCATTTTTATAAGCAGTGAGACTGGATCAGAAAACCATAAGTTCAAATAAACAAATGTAGCTAAAGCTTTTTTAATAGCCACTTGAGTTCCACTATGCATTGCAAGAAAATAAACTTGGTATAGATGAGAAAAAATCTTAGTGTTTAAGTTTTTAACTTATTAGAATGAGTTGATGATAAATCTATGCTCCCTTAACTTACTGTTTAACGCGTAAAACTGTTTAACTTAAATATAAAGAGATAACTGGTAAACGTAGTGTTTACCATTGCCTAGTAAAAGAGAAAATTGCAAAGTTCTTGCTCTTCAATTGATTTTACTGCATTCAATAGATTTTATTGCATGTAACTATTATTTATAGGTTAATAGTAGATTTAAATCAAAAAACAACTTTCCTGCTCAAATTCTACTGCAAATTGTGTAAAACCAAGAGTATTTAAGGTCATGATGTTCATGGTGGGGACTACTTCAATTTAATTTCCTATGCAACATCTTTACCTTTCTTCAGCTACTTTCTTTCACCTTTACCAAAGCCACAGTACTTATAAAACGAGAATTCAGCCATTTCTAGTAGAATTTGAAGACTAGTTTCCACATATTTTCAGCCACGTTATGCCACATTATATAATCATATAAACAAAAATGAAATGTAATAGTAAATCCTTTTATAAGCAGCATGACAGCATTTGGAAATTCATTCAAGAAAAGTATAATCTAGATCAGCTACGGCACACACTATTGTTCAATACGGATCAACTAAGTAAAATAGTGGGTACCAAAAACAGATACATGGACAAGGGCACACACAGACAGAATAGATTAGTTCTACTGCTTATGGAAAAAAAACAAATGGTAAGAACAGAACTGCAAACACATATAACCAGCTCCTCCATGAAATATTCTGCTCTCACTTTAGTACTGGGCAAATGAGTTTATAATCTGACCATCTGGATTACGTTTTTTTTTTTTTTTTTTTTTTTTTTTTTTTTTTTTTTTTTACAAATTAAATAATAGCTGAAGAAAAATTAGGAAATCCAAATAATAAGAGTAAACTAGGGCAATCCTCAGCTTTTCAAGAATATAACGAAGATCACAGAATCAGCGTTA
>NW_020454207.1:0-1688 GCF_003342845.1 Nothoprocta perdicaria
CGTCTGCATCCTGCCTGCATCCCATCCCCAGTCCCGCCTGCATCCTGTCTCCATCCCGCTTGAATCCCGTTCCCAATCCTGCCTGCATCCCATCCCAGCTGCCCACCTCGGTTCCCATCCTGGCTCCCCCCACATCCCATCCCAGTTCCCGCTCCGGCTCCCATCCCGGTCCCTGTCCCAGCGTCCCCGTCCCGCCGTGGTCCCGGTGCGGCTCCCACCTCTCACGGCGGTGCCGGCGCTGCCCTTGGGGATGTTGGTGGCCAGCGCCAGCTCGGCCACGTTGACCTCGCGCTCCTCGGCCGAGTAGAGCTCGGCCTCCTTGAGCGGCCGCAGCGGCAGCGCCTCGGGGCAGCCGTGTCCGCACACGGCCTGCGGGGCCGTTACCGCCGGCACCGGCACCGGGATCGGGACCGGCACCGGGATCGGGACTGGGACTGGAACTGGGATCGGGACTGGGACCGGGACCGGGACCGGCCCGGCAACCGGCACCGGGATCGGGACTGGGACCGGGACCGGCCCGGCACCAGGACCAGCAGTGGGACGGGAACCGGCACCGGGATCGGGACTGGGACCGGCACTGCGATCGGGACTGGGACCGGGACCGGCCCGGCACCAGGACTGGCACCGGGACTGGAACTGGCACCGGGATCGGGACTAAGACCGGAACCGGGACTGGGACTGGGACCAACCCGGCACCGGGACCGACACTGGGACCGGAACCGGCACTGGTATCGGGACTGGGACCAGCACCGGGACTGGACTGGGACCGGGATCGGGACTGGGACCGGGATCGGGACTGGGACCAGCACCGGGACTGGAACCGGTACCGGTACCGGACTGGCACCGGGATCGGGACTGGGACCAGCACCGAGACTGGAACTGGCACCGGGACTGGGACCGGGACCAGCCCGGCACCGGGACCGACACTGGGACCGGAACTGGCACCGGGATTGGGACTGGGACTGGAACTGGGATCGGGACTGGGACCAGAACCGGCACTGGGATTGGGACTGGCACCGGGATCGGGACTGGGACTGGAAGCAGGATTGGGACTAGGACTGGGACCGGCCCGGCACTAGGACCGGCACCAGGACTGGAACCGGCACGGGGACTGGAACTGGCACTAGGATCGGAACTAGGACTGGAACCGGGACTGGGACCGGGACCAGCCCGGCACCGGGACCGACAATGGGACCGGAACCAGCACCGGTATCGGGACTGGGACCAGCACCGGGACTGGACTGGGACTGGGATTGGGACTGGGACCAGCACCGGGACTGCAACCAGCACCGGGACCGGGACAGGGACCGGGACTGGCCTGGCACCGGGATCGGGACTGGGACCGGCACTGGGACTGGAACCGGGACCGGGACAGGGACCGGGACTGGCCTGGCACCGGGATCGGGACTGGGACCAGCACTGGGACTGGAACCGGGACCGGGACAGGGACCGGGACCAGCCTGGCACCAGGATCGGGACTGGGACCAGCACCGGGACTGGGACCGGCGCCGGGACCGGCAGCAGCACCGGAACCGGCACTGGGACTGGAACCGGGACCGGGACTGGGACCGGGACTGGCACCGGGACCGGCACCGGGACCGGCACCGCCGCCCCACGCACCTGCACGTTGCTCCAGCGCAGCGCCCGGTTGAAGTCCTCGCCCGTGAGGCGCCGCCGCCGCGTGTGCT
>NW_020454207.1:1878-6893 GCF_003342845.1 Nothoprocta perdicaria
TTCCTTTTCTCATCCCCATCCCATCCCTGCTGCCGTCCTCGTCACATCCCACCCCTTCGCTGTCCCCCATCCCATCCCGAGCCGTGTCCCTGCCCCCCACCCTCATTCCTGTCCCGTTCCTCTCCCCATCCCCATTCCCATCCCCATCCCATTCCCGTCCCGGTGCCCACCCGTCGTGCACGGCCAGGCCGCAGAAGGTGCCGCTGCCGCCGGGGCAGAGCCGCGTCCCGGTGAACGTTCCCTTCTCGGTGCTGAAGACCCTCACGGCCCGGTCCAAGCAGCCCACGAGGACCTGGGCGGCAGCCGGGTCAGGGGGCCCAGGCGTCCGGGCTCCCCACGGCGGGGCCCAGGCGTCCGGGCCCCCCTCCCGGTACCTGGTTCTCGGCGGCGTCGCCCCAGCAGAGCGCGCACACGCCCTGGGCCCGGTTCAGGCTCCCGCCGCTCGTGAAGTTCGTCGCCTGTTTCCGCCGCAGGTCCACGCCTGCTGGAGGGGGGGGGGCGCGTGGATTTGGGGGGGAATATGGAGAAAAAGGGACCCTCCGAGCCGCCCCCCCGCCCCCGGTCACCTTTGAGGGCGCCCGTTTCGGCGCCGACCCACACATGGTAGCGGCGCGTGGGGGGCGCCATCTTGCTGCGGTCCTGCCCGCAAGGCGCTCCGGCTCGCCTCGCTTCCGGCGGCAGCTACGGGGCGGGCGCTGGGGAAGCGGCGGAGCGACCGGAAGTGGAGCAAGGGGAGGGGGGAAAGGGCGCGGGGGGGGGGGGGGGCAGCATTCCCAGCAGCCGGGATCCTGGATAACTTATCCGAGAAAGTGGAAAATTGACCCGCACCCACCCCTTCCTCTCCCTCTCCCCCAACCCACATAGGTCCCCCCCATGACTCAAAACAGGCAGAAACTGTCGATTTTAATCATTTATTCACGAATCTTTCGCACAAGGGGGGTGGGGCACAGGGCGCAACTCTGCTCCCTAGTTCCGGAATGACGTCCGCAAGGAGCAGCCCCAGTGCATTCAGATCCGGTTTTCCTGTTGGATACGACCCTGGGAAGGGGGAAAAATAGAGACTCGTTATATCCCTCTTATCCCTCTGGAAGCTCCCCCCGCTTGCCCCTTCCCAATCCCAATCCAAATCCCAATCCCAGGGCGGCCTCAGGGGGAACCACTCAGTCACAGGCATCAGACTGGGGCGGTATCGACTCATCCTCGGCTGCTCCGGACGCGGAGCCGGCCCCATCCGCACTCACCGGGCGCTGCTGCTGGCGCTTCCGACGCCTCCGATTCCTGCGGAGGGAAGAGCGGAGCTGTGGGAGCCCCTGCTGCCCCCCCAACATCCCTCAATATCCCACCCCCATTCCTCAGTTTTTCAGCTGTTCCGGTGTTTTCATGCCGGTCAAAGTGAGCTAGTTTCGCTTCATCACCAAAACTGCAGGGATTGGGCGAATCCGGGGAATTGCCCAAGCCCAGGGCGCTCACCTCCACGTGGGATCATCCGGTGCCACCGCTCCGAGCTTCATCCAAGCCAACTGTCAGCCGTGGAGGACTGAAACGGGACTGGAGTGAGTGCCGAGCTCCGGGGCTCCCAGAGCCCCTTCCCCAGCGGAGCATCAGAATCCCAGTTCTCCACATCAGCCTTCAGCCGAACGAGATTCCAGAGTGGATTCATCACTGCRCCCCAGCGGATCCCCTCGCCTGCCCCGGATCTGCCGCTCCGGCTGGGAGCTGCTCCACCCTCGGTAGGAAACTCACCTGGACATGCGGATTCAGTCTGGAGCTTCCCCATGCCGGCAGCAATCCCAACGCTGCTCCTGCAGGGATAAACACAAGTCACCGGCTGCCCACATCCCGGGAAAACGGGATCTGGGAGCCGGGATCCCCCTCAGACCGTTCCCACCGAACAGGTCGTCCTCCTCTCCGGCCGCCGGCGCCAGTGGGTTCAACCTTTGCAGGTTCTGGTGCCGAACGGGCAGTAAGACGCGTGCGGTTTTCCTCATGGGGGGGGGGCCCCACTGGGAATTTTATCCATGTAAAAGCAGGGAACTCACCCTTTCCCGGCGCTGCCTCCGCCGGGGCTGCGGGGGGAAGGAAGGAGGGAGAGGTGAGCGCGGGCGGCAGGGGGGCCGGCAGCGCAGCCGCCCCCCGGGTCCGATCAGGGCTTTGGTAACTCGGGGCTGCCATGCGGCCGGCGCCGTCCAGCTCACGGGGTCATCCCTTCGGACCGCGGGGTCCCGGCCCGGCGGGAGCGCCGGAGCCGCTCCGTTACCTGCGGCACGGCGGGCGGCTCCGGGGGCATCAACCTGAGGGGAGAGGGGAGCCGGTGAGACGGCGCAGCTCCAAAGACAACCCTAAGAGCCCCMAAATGCTGCCCTTTCCCCTCGCTCACCTGCGCTGGGAGAAGCCCAGGCTGCTTCCAGAGCTTTGGAGCAGGATGCTGGAAGAGGAGGAGGAGGAGGTTAACACGGAGCCGGGTGCCTGGGGCCCTGCGGTGCCACTCCAGCGCTCCGCGTTCTCAGCAGGAAAGCTGGCATCAGGGAGGCTCAGCCATATGCTTGTCTGTTTGCTCGTCACCGAACAGCAGGGAGCAGCTCTGCCCTGGGAGCCCACAGGGGAGAACCCCCCAACCCGGACAGCGTGCCCTTTGCTCCAGCCCCAACGTCCCAGCCAAGGAGGGGGGAACCCTAAGGCCACCCTCGAAGGGCTCCCCTGTCCCCAAGGCGAGCTGCGGTGCTCACCTGCAARGGAGCCGCGCGTGGCCATGGCTGAGCAGCTCCGCACCTGAAAGGACACGAGGAGACCGTTCGCAAGAGCAAGACACCCAAAAGGGGCACCCCGCCCACGGGATGTTCTTAGTCCAAGGGCTCAGCTCAGGACTGGATCCCGGTGCCACTCAGATTCCCATAGAGCCTTTCACCACTTGGCCATCAGAAAGAGAGAGTTCAGGGGTCTCATCCTGGCAGCACTTCAGCCCCAAGGTGTGGAGAATAAGGGCACTACAACATGTTAAGGGTAGTTCTACCACCAGGGTAAAGAGGCCCCAGGCTCTCCAAARCAGCAACAACTCACCTCTAGTGAAGGTTCTCATATGGACCACGATAACCTGGAAAATAATAGTAGAAAAAAAGACGATTAGAAACACAAAGAAAGTGCGGCAGTTGGCTAAGCATGGATRAAATCAGCCTCTTCATTGCGAGGGACTGAGGCCAGACAGGCTGCTCTTCTCAGAGCTATTGAGGGTCTTCACACAGCCGTCAGGTCAGGTCTGTGAGACTCATCACAGAACAGCCGCGGAGCCCGGAGGGCCACGGCCTTTTCCATGGGTGGAAACGCAGCGCGGGGCGCACGCATAGGGCCGAAACGGCCGCCGCCAGCACCGGCTCCCTAAGGCCGCCAGGCGCTCCGCAACACAGAGAAATAAGCGGAAAGGGGCACCAGGAGGGGCAGCCCACGAACAAAACAGGCAGTGAACCCACGAAAAGCAACAACCGACCGCACTCACCCTCCCCCGCCCGCGACAACGAGAAAATGGCCGAATAACGGCCGCCCGCGCGCTTAAATAGGCCGCCGCCCCGGGGCACGCTGGGAGAAAGACGCGCGCAAGCGCACTGCGGGCCTTCCCGTCAGGCGCATGCGCTGTGCAACGAGCGGCGGTGAGGGAAGCAGGCGGGAAAGGCACCGCGCAGGCGCAGTGAGGGGGAGGCGGTGCTGCACCGCCCTCCGGCTGCCATTAGGGCGCTGGCGGGAAAGGAGCCGCGCAAGCGCAGTAGAGAGGAGGCGGGCATAACCGTCGGGGGCGTGGCCATGTAAATATACAGTCGGGGAGGCTGCTGGGAGATTCAGTGGGGGAACGGTGTCGCCGTTTGGGCCGTACTGGAAAACGGAACCTGGTGTCGTGGGGGAGGAATGGGTGGGGAGCGGAACCGGGAGAGACCACAGTGGTCAGTGGCTGCGGGGAGGTSRTAACCGTGTCCTAGGGATATGTSGTGCGCGGGGAGGYGGCGCGGGGTCCCGTKTGGGGGCATCGCTTCTCGGCCTTTTGGCTAAGATCAAGTGTAGTATCTGTTCTTATCAGTTTAATATCTGATACGTCCTCGATGAGAGGACTTTATATTAAACGGATTTTTGGGCTTGGGAGTTGGATCCGGAGCTTGCTCCCTCCGCTCCGCGCATCGTCCCGGTATTGCAGTGCCTCCGGGAACGGTGCCCTCCCTCGGGAGGAATTTGCAACGGTTAAAAATAGATGAAATTGGGGTGAAAGTAGCAGGAACTGATGTACTTTGGGTTGTATTGCAGGGAAATGCCCACGGGACAAGGCCCGAGGCTTCCTAAAGCCGTTTGGATTCGTTGGGCCCTTAATTTGCATTTCTCAAAGCCTCCTGCAGCTCCCAGTCCCTTCCCAGAGCCTCCTGCAATTCCCAGTCCCTTCCCATAGCTCCCCGTCCTTTCCCAGAGCCTCCTGCAATTCCCAGTCCCTTCCCAGAGCCTCCTGCAGTTCCCAGTCCATTCCCAGAGCTCCCCGTCCTTTCCCAGAGCCTCCTGCAATTCCCAGTCCCTTCCCAGAGCCTCCTGCAGTTCCCAGTCCATTCCCAGAGCTCCCCGTCCTTTCCCAGAGCCTCCTGCAATTCCCAGTCCCTTCCCAGAGCCTCCTGCAGTTCCCAGTCCATTCCCAGAGCYTCCTGCAACTCCCAGTCCCTTCCCAGAACCTCCTGCAACTCTCAACCCCATTCCCATCCGACCTSGGCTTTCCAATCCTATCCTGGATCCAACACGAGCTTCCCAACCCCATCCCCATGGTCAAAAACAACCTGCTGCAACCCACAACTTGCTATGGTCAAAAGCAGCTGGAAGCGCGGGATGATCCCGGGTCGCTCCACTGGGATTCCCGTGGGGGCGGCGGGGGTTTCCCGGGAGCCCCGAGCGGGGCCCGCAGAGCTCCCGGTCCCGGCGCTCCGGGCGCTGCCGCCGGCGTCTCCCGGCTCCGGGTCCCGGAGCCTCCGCGGCAGCAGCTGGAGGAGCTGGGGCCC
>NW_020454207.1:8373-9406 GCF_003342845.1 Nothoprocta perdicaria
GTGAGGCCGGCGCCGCCGCATCGGCGCCCGCCGCCCGCGCCGCCCGTTACCTGCCAGCCCAGCGCGTGCAGCCCGACCACGGCGCCGTAGTGCGAGCAGAGCGGGCGCACGGGGTCGGCCAGCACCTTCTGCAGCGCCCGCAGGATCTGCTGCTCCAGGCCGCTCACCCGCTCGCCGTGCGTCCTGCGGGGACACGGCGGGTGGCCGGGGGGGTGCTCCCCAACAGCCCCCCGCCGCCCCGTCCCGCGCCGCGCCGCACCGGCAGATGCGGCCGAGCAGCATGGCGGCGGCGTCGCGCAGCGTCCAGTGGTCGTTGAGGGGGTTGATGGAGGCGGCCAGGGGCTCGAGGACGCAGTAGGTGACGCTGGCCACCAAGCTGCGCACGTAGGGGCCCAGGCACACGTAGGGGTTGTGCAGGAGGCTCCGCGCCACGTGCAGCAGCCGGTGCAGCTGCTCCAGGTCGTGACTCACCGACTTCACCTGCGGCGCCCGGCGCCGTCAGCGGCGGCCCCGCCGCGGCGGTGCCGCCCCCCCGGCCCGGTGCAGCCCCCCTGGCCGCTCGCTCACCCCGCTGACCACGTAGACCAGGTAGGGCAGCAGCGCCGCGATCCTGGGGTTGCTCCGCAGGTCCTGCAGGGCCACCTGGACGGGGACGCCCGCGGTGCCGGGGGCGCCCGCAGCCCCCCCGCCCCGCGCGCCCCCCCATGCGGCGGCACCCACCTTCATGAGCTGGGGGTCGTCGCCCAGCGCCGCCCGCGTCACCAGCTCGTAGTAGGTGAGCAGCTCGTCGCTGAGCGCCGACACGGCGCCGGGCACTGCCGGGACGGGCGCTCAGGGCGCTGCCCCCGCCCGGGGCGCCCCCGCCGTCCCCCCCGGCCCCTCACCGGCTCCCTGCGGCTCCACGTTGCCCTTCCCGTCCAGGTAGGAGACGTGCACTGCGGGCGGGAGCGGAGCTGCACGGGCGGCACCGCGACCGCGTCCCGCGCCAGGGCGGTGGTGGCCTGGCCCGGCACTGCCGGCATCCACCTGCATC
>NW_020454208.1:0-1717 GCF_003342845.1 Nothoprocta perdicaria
TTTTGGGATGTGCTGCCCAGGTTTTCTTGTTTGTCTTCTTCTTTGCAGCGGAGTTTTCTCTCCTCACAGTGATGGCCTATGACCGCTTTGTGGCCATCTGCAGACCCCTGCACTATGRGAGCCTCCTGGGCAGCAGAGCTTGTGTCCAAATGGCAGCAGCTGCCTGGGCCAGTGGCTTTCTCTATGCTCTCCTACAGACTGGGAACACATTTTCCATTCCACTGTGTGAAGGCAATGAGGTCGATCAATTCTTCTGTCAGGGTCTATGCTTTATGCTGCAAGATGCTGCCATAGTAGTGGAAGGGGTGGRTCATGTGACATGGACAAAGACATACCCGACCTGGCCTTCTCCTGGAAATCCATGAGGTTGCGAGTCTCACATTTGCTCCATCCGAGCAAGCAAACAGGGGCACCTTTGTGCTATCTCCCCCATCTCTTCAAGCAGGTGTTTGGGTGTTGTCCGCTGACTCGCACCCTCAATCACCAGTGATTACAATGGGAGCTTAGAGAAAGAGCTCCCATGCATGTCAGTATTGTGCACACTTCATCATGGGTGAGCAGCATCCAACCTTCAGTGTGTTTGTGGAGTTCACAGGAGGAATGTGAAAGGCATCCCAGATCCGGAGCTTCTGAACCAGCATGGAATGCCCAGATTCAATCATCTGAACCCATGACCTCCCTTTTAGCCCCTTTGTGGGTGTCCTAGTAGGGGCTTCCTAAGTAGGGCCTTCCAGAGTGGGACATTTGTAACTTGAAGAGATAGTCATCCTCTGATGAAATAGACTGCAATTTTGGAATCCTTCTTTCTCTACTGATTAGGACAGGACCACAGGGGTGATTCTTTTAGTTTCCTTCATGCCCATTTCCCAGGAGGAGGGAACACAAGGGACAGGGCAATTGGTGAGTTCAGCTGGGCCTCTGCTCCTGAGYRGGGCCAGGCTCCTGGGACGSAGGCAGCTCGTGRCAACCTGTGAGCCCTGCCCAGAGACACTGTGTGCAGGAGCAGCTGCTGTGCCAAGAGCAGCAGGGCTGCRGGCACTGCCTGCTGCTGCGCACAGCAGAGGAGAGAAGGCAGCGAGAGGTGAAGGGCAGTGTGGAGCRGGAGCACAGAGAGCTCGTGGTGGGAGGAATCTTGCCAGCCCTCGGCACGGTGAGTCTCTGGCTGAAGGACGTGGCTACTGACTTTGCTTGAGGGTGTGTTGAGCCGATCCCTGTTTTGGGGGGTTTTATACCTCTTTTAAGGCTTCCTCTCCTGACTCGAGCAGTGCAGAGGAGGAGATGCTTGAGAGCAGGGATTCCTACCACACTGTCACAGGGACTGGGCATCCTCCTAGCTTCACCCATGGAAGCTGCAGGGATGTGAAGCTCGCATGTGCACAGTGTGCACCTGGCAGGGCAGGTTCCTCACGGTGCTGAGAGGCTGCTGCATGGGTCAGGGCTGCCCACACCTCTAGCTTTTCAGGAGGGCATTTTGAGAGTGGAGATTTCCACTCCTGTAGACCTATGTCTGTATGGTGGGGATAGAAATGCAGTGGAGAGGTTTAAGAAAGGGGCACATCATCTTTGTCACCACTGTGAAGATTGGAGAGGTTTGCCAGGAACCTGATCAAGTGCCTTCAGCAACTCTCAGCCTGCAGACAGCTCCAACACCCCCTTGCCACTGTCTCCAGAGATTCTCTGATGTGCTCTGTAGCACCTGCAAACAGGGAGATGTCCC
>NW_020454208.1:1939-4889 GCF_003342845.1 Nothoprocta perdicaria
GACATCTCCAAGCAGCAGAGATGTGATGTGAGGCAAGAGAAACCTGCTGCCCAAACCTCATGCAAGGTTTGGGGTGCAGGAAGTTCTTTGCCTGCCCCTGCAGAGCAGATACTTTCCCCTCCACAAGGGCCCTTCACCCTTCCTCTGGCACCCAGCAGACCCTGTGCCCAGCAGGCCATGGGATGGAGGACACAAGGTCCCTTTTTGGCAGCCAGAGCCCCAAAAGAGGAGAAGAGCAGCTCTCCTGCCAGCTGTCCATTTCCTAAACCAAGGCAAAGGAGCTGGGAACAACCTGCCTTGTGATGTCTCCATTCAGGAGCTGCTGTGCATAGTTGGGGTAGGGAAGGCTGTCCACAGTGTGCCTCTGTGCTGCTGCCTTTGCCAGCCCAGGCAGAAGCACCAAGGTGTTGCTGCTTGTTTCCCTCCCAGGCTGGGCTGCCCACGTTCCTGTTCTCGGGCTTTCTGGGGAGTTAATTTGCAGCTTGAGAGTCTGATCCGGACCCTTGGTTCCTGCTGCAGAGGTGCCTCGCAATGCAGGGAGAGGACGAGGATCCCTTCTTGCCCTTGGGGCTCAAAGCAGCCCAGTCTGTGGGTCAGGGAAAGGAGATGATCATCTTTTCAGGAGATGCCACCTGTAAGATCCTTGGGCCTGCTGGGCTCTGCTGCTGGGATGAGTATTACCCTGCAGTGGGGCACAGCTCTTCCGTAGGACATTTGTGATGGCTGAATGTGCCATGGAGAAGCCACAGAGGTGCCAGGGAGATGGAGATGCTGCTGGAGATGACTGCATGTGAGCAGCTGGACTAAACACTGTGTCCCTTTGTGTAGAAACTGAGTGCCGAATTATCTATCCTACCAGAACCACGATACCGGGTCCTTGTTCTAACCACCAGAGCCACGTGCCATGTTGCACTCTCTGCATCACTCTTGGGACATCAGAGCTGAGAAAGAGAGGTGAGTTTGGAGTGCTGCATGTTGCAAGTGGATCCCAGTATCAGCACAGGCTATGAGTGCTCAAGAGTGATAGAGCTAGAGAGAGGCCCATCTACAGCATCTGGGAATGGGGTTGCTGTGAAACCATTGTGCTGTCCAATGTGATAGGGCACTGGGAATGGTGTTCTAAGGACTGAATAATCTTCACATAGAGATCAGTGGAAAGAGTGCCTGGAGAGCAGACAAAAGAAAGCAAAGACTCTCCCCAAAGTGAAGTAGTTGCTTTTGTGGTCAAAATGCCTTGTGATTGTGTAAACACTGAATTGCCATTAAATATTATAGCAACACTGACTTCTCTGGAGCCCATGGGCAGAGTTCCCAGCTAGTGGCAATGTGCTAGGGCACAAGGAGAGCATTTGCCTCTAAGGACTCCTTAATCTTCACATGGAGAGCAGTGAAAGAGTGCCTGGAGAGCAGAGAAACCACATAGTGTCCCAAGAGAAGCATTTGCTTTTGTGGCCGAAATGCCTCATAGCTGACTGAGAAATCACTGAACTGCCCTTAAATATTATAGCGGGACTGATGTCTCTGGAGTCAGTGGGCAGAGGTCCCTGCTACTCATGATAGACTCATCCAGTATGTGCTGGAGCTCCAGACAGAGAGTTGAACTAAGGTCTGGTCAAGAAGGACTGTGTGCATGCATGTGTGTCCACAGAGGCCAAAGAGAGTATGAGAAAGGGAAAGAGTTTTGATAAGAAAGGTTTTTCGTGACTTGTCACTGTCTTTTCCTCTTTGCAGTCCCCAAATGCCTGCAGAAAGCAAAATGTCCAACAGCAGCTCCTTCAACGAGTTCCTCCTCCTGGCATTCGCAGACAGGCGGGAGCTGCAGCTTTTGCACTTCTCGCTCTTCCTGGCCATCTACCTGACTGCCCTCGTGGGCAACGGCCTCATCATAACAGCCATAGCCTGCGACCACCACCTCCACACCCCCATGTACTTCTTCCTCCTCAACCTCTCCCTCCTCGACCTTGGCTCCATCTCCACCACAGTCCCCAAATCCATGGCCAACTCCCTCTGGGACACCAGGACCATTTCCTTTTATGCATGTGCTGCCCAAGATTTCTTGTTTGTGTTTTTTGTAGGAGGGGAATTTTCCCTCCTCACAGCCATGGTCTATGACCACTTTGTGGCCATCTGCAGACCCCTGCACTATGGGAGCCTCTTGGGCAGCAGAACTTGTGTCCAAATGGCAGCAGCTGCCTGGGCCAGTGGCTTTCTCTATGCTCTCCTGCACACTGGGAACACCTTTTTCATTCCACTGTGCCAAGGCAATGAGGTGGATCAGTTCTTCTGTGAGATCCCCCAGATCCTCAAGCTCTCCTGCTCACACTCCTACCTCAGGGAAGGCTGGGTTACTGTAGTTGCTGCCTTTATACTCTCTGGTTGTTTCATATTCATTGTGGTGTCCTACGTGCAGATCTTTAGAGCTGTGCTGAGGATTCCCTCTGAGCAGGGCCGTCACAAAGCCTTTTCCATGTGCCTCCCGCACCTGGCCGTGGTCTTCCTCTTTATCAGCACTGCATTTTTTGCCTACCTGAAGCCCCCGTCCATCTCCTCCCCAGTTCTGGATCTAGTCGTGGCTGTTTTGTATTCAGTGGTGCCTCCATCACTGAATCCCCTCATCTACAGCATGAGGAACAAGGAGCTCAAGATTGCCGTGAGGAAAGTGATTTCTTGGACATTTTTCAGCCAGGGTAACATTTCCATCTCTCTCCACAAATGACTCCTTCTGTATCACTTAACATGACTGAGCATTGTTCCTTCATGTTATTTTTATTATGGCTGTTATTAATACTAAAAATAGTTGATTTTCAATTGCAATCATGTTGCAATGGAAGTGCTGACACTCATTACACTTTTTCGGAGACTGCTCTTTCTTCCCTGGTACCTTGAATTATATCGAATGCTGTATTAGGATTGTCCCCCTCTGTCTCTATTTATTAAAGTAGGTTTCACC
>NW_020454208.1:5394-6959 GCF_003342845.1 Nothoprocta perdicaria
GGCACAGGGCCAGCACCTCCAGGCCGGGCCTGGCACCGCTGGGGCCTCCTCACCAGGCAACTGTCAAGGCAGGAGTTCTGCTCTGTCTCAACGATCTCATGCAGCTTCCTCCACGATCCACCTGGGTAGGTTGGAGAGGAGGAGAYGGGACCTGTAGAAGGAGGAACAGATCTTTAGAAATCATCTAGCTAACCCCCCTGCTCCAGCAGGAACAACTACAGCATGTGGCACAGAGTCACATCCAGGCGGGTTTTGAAGACCTCCAGAGAAGGAGACTCCACAACCTCTCTGGGCAACCTGTTCCAGAGCTCTGTCACTGTCACAGTGAGTAAGTTCTTCTCACCTGGAGATGGAACTTCCTGTGTTTCAACTTACACCTATTGTCCCTGGTCCTATCATTTGGCCACCACTGAGAAGARMTTTGTCCCTGSCTTCCAGCATTCCCCCTTCATGTACTTATACATACATGCCATATATACAYACATACATGGCATATTAATCAGATCCGCTCTCAGCCTTCTCTTCTCCAGAGAAAACTTACACACATTGCCCTTCATTCACAGGTCCTGCTCCTCATTTTCTCTGCTGCTCTCCTGAAGAAAATGTACTGTGACATTGAAGGACACCAGTCATGCAACTCATGCTCCACATCTGAGTTGTTTCAACCACAAGGCAGCCCTATGGCTCCTTGGGTATCTCCATGTGCACTGGCTGCACCCCAGGCTGCACCTCTTGRMATGYRTTTTGGCTTCARSCTACAGCTGAACATCTGGCACCAGGAATCCTCTCAAAAAGACCTTGTGCACAGAAAGGCTTTGATTGCAAGTGGTGACCTGCTGTCTTGGATAGYAGGTGGCAATGTAAGAGAGAAGGGAGGTTGCCACTAAGACAGCAAAGGCTGCAGCTCAAGGGCCACAGCAGGGAGAAAAAGCTGGGCAGGAAAAAACTGGCAGCAGAGGGGTTGGCTGCCCAAGCTGTCTCAGTGGTACCTGGAACCTTTAGCTAATCTCCAAGAAGGACAAATTACTACTGGAGAAGACCCTGGGCCTGGGTAGCCTTTGATCCAGCCACCCTGAGGTCACCATTATCCCAATATCTCTTCCTATGAGCTGGCGAGGAGGTAGACATTGCGTAGGAGGAGAACTGCAAGGGTTTGAGTGTGCAGAGACAGAGCGCAGAGCCTGGTGTGATGTGCCTCCCATTCACGCAGCACGCTGCATGTATCAGGATGGACTTTCCCTACTGGCAGTGTTGGAATTAATTGATTAGGGTACATGTAGGAAATTCAGGATGCCCTGGGGCGCTTCCTCAGCAATGACCTCAAAACGGCATGGATTTCCTGTAGGTCCCATGCAGTGTCTGCTTAGAGACATGGGATTGTGTTAACACCTAGGGCATCTGACACCATCCTGGCAGCCTTTTTCTGTGACATCAAATCAAATGTCTGAACTGAAGTACAAGAGCTGCTTGGTAATACATCAATCTTCGTATGCTTCATCTTCATAGCAAGTGGGGTTCATGCTGCAGTGGGGATCTGGGGTGAGACAGACAGGCCCAACACTCTC
>NW_020454209.1:0-989 GCF_003342845.1 Nothoprocta perdicaria
CACATGGGAACAGTCTCCTTCCAAATGAAGTGTGACAATTTGTCAGCCAGCTCCCTTGCTGTGGGTTCAGCTCCAAGACCCCTCCAGCCTGAGAGCTTCTGGGTGTCATGGCTCTCCTCTGCAMCCCATGGTGGTCAGCTCCAGAAGTGCTCTGCTCTGCAGGACTTGGTTTGGCCTCAGAAGAGAGTGTGTGCAGACATAAGATGAGCCAGGGCAGAGCCTGTGGGCTGACACCACGGCAGAACCTGGGTCAGAAGGGCTGAGACGAGAAGCTCCATCTGCTGCTATCTGCCTTCAGGCAGGAGGTGACACACCTGAGGGTGCTCCTGAGGGTGACATGAGAGAGGGGACACTGGGAGTTGTAGAGCCTGGCACCAACTCTCTGTGCTGGGTCTGGGAGACCTGGCAGGTTGTGCCGCTGGCTGCAACCCTGAAAGATGCCCTAGCCCCACTAGCAGCACTGAGTCCCCTTCYACARCCAACAGGAGCTTCTGGAGCATCATGGCTCTCATTTGCACTCCATTGCTGCACATGGCCCAGCCCTGCTGCCCTGCCCGTGGCCCATGTGCAGGCATCACCCAGCACAGAGTGTGAGCAGGGGCAKGGAACYATCTGCTCAGCAGKGTTCCCATRAGAGCYSTCAGGGWGCCCTCCCCCAGCACTGCCTGCCCAGCAGCCTCCCACCAGTGCCCAGCCCCTGTGCGCTCCTGCTCCTGTCCCCCGGGGCTCAGCATAAGGCCGTACTGAGGGCTCTGCTGGGCTCAGGGCCCACACAGAGCCTAGGAAGGGCAGCCATTCCCCTCATAGAGCTGCTTTTCCCCGCAGGCACATGGAGCTGGGCACCTTCAAACAGGAGACCTTCTGGGACCATGAGCAATGTACATGGCTGGGAAGGGCTGCTGAGAGGGGCTGGCACTGAGAGGAGTATCCAAGGCCAGTCGCTCCTCTCTCTTCCTTTCAAAAAAGCCACCAGAAAAGTAGTCTGGGCT
>NW_020454209.1:2629-4355 GCF_003342845.1 Nothoprocta perdicaria
AGAGCAGAGTGAGCGGAGGGGAACCAAGAGGGAATGGACCATTTATGGTATGCGGAAAGAGTGAGTTGGGCCTGTATTCTCTGGAGAAGAGAAGGCTAAGATGGGATCTGATCAATATGCGCTCTCARTGTCCCTGCTTGAGCAGGAAGGTTGGACTAAATGAGCTCTAGAGRTCCCTTCCAACCTCAATCATTCTGTGATTCTGTGATTCTGTCACAGCTATCTGGTGAGGAGTACTGGCAGTGGCAGGCCCAGCCTTGAAGTGGTGGCCCTGTGCCGGTGCAGCCAGCACCTCTCCTGGTAGCCAGCCCCCTCCCAAAGATGCCATCTCCTGTTCTGGGAGTGCCAGCMCCTGTCCTGGAGCTTGTCCCTCTCCTTGCAGTGCCAGACCCTGTCCCACAAATACMAGCTCCTCTCTTGGAKGTGCCAGCCTCCRTCCCAGCTGTCCCAGACTCCTGTCCCACAAGGGACAGCATCTCTGTTGGTGGTACTGGCCCCAGACCTTGTGCTGCCTCCACTGTCCCTTCTATGCCCACACTCTTCCCTGCAGTGATAACACAGCTGTTTCAGTCCCTGTCCCTGTTGTGCCTGGGYCTGTTGTGGCAGGGAACATGGGCCCAGTGTTGTCTGCACCAGTTCTGGAGACGGGACAGAAGATGTCAACACCTGCACTGGGGGGRTCCCTGCAGCTGCAGAAGGACAGGACACTGACCTACGAATGTGAGAGCTTCAGCCGCCCCTTCCTCGAGGATCTTCTCGAGTGAGCAGGCTGCTCACTTCATCAGCGAGAGACCTCACCCACTCTGGACCCACTTCAGGGCCTGACTGCTCCTCTCCTTCCTCCCATCACAGGGCTACAGCACGTGCAGTGCCYCCAGCCCAGCAGGGCAGTCCCAGAGAGCACCTTCATCCATGCAGCAGTTCATGGTGGGGCCATGGGGTGACTCTGCACTGGCCACAGTGCTTGGGACAGGAATCAGACCCAGCTGGACTGGTAGCACTGAACCCAACAACCGCTGCCAAGGGGTCTGTGGCTCTCGATGATGCTTTGAGTAATCATGGACCTTTCAAATGGCTCAGGCTGTGGTCAGATATGTTCCTAGATCCAGACGAGTGTTTGACCTATAAGGTGCCAGGAATTGCTCTTGCAGCTCCCTCCTTTTRCCTGCAAGGGTCCCACTGTGGYCATCTGCCACCAGCCCTGTCATAAGGAAGACACTCCCAGGCAGGTTCTACTTGACCATTCACCATGACAACAAGCACTGAGAACTCCCAAGTGAGAGCTGAATCCAACCCTCATTCAAAAACACATCAGCCCACAAGCTCTTTCCCTTCAGCCCATGAAGACCCCAGGAAAGTAACAGGCCCTTTCAAGCTGGAAGTCCTTGAGGAAATTCTTGGCTCCAGCTTTGGAAGAAGAGCCAAAGCCWCAAGCACTGCACGGAGAAAATYCCCTTTTATTAGTGAGAAGAGAGCTCTGCCACTGATAGACATAGTGATGGAAGGCCTCGGGGTTAGACAAGGCTAAACAACTGTGGAGAAATCCCAAATCCAACTCTAGGTTTCTAAATGGAGCATTGTGCAATTAGGAGCTTTTTGCACCGGAACTCATGGAGAAGCCTGTTCAACAGGCCCTTCTGAGGTGCAATTTCCTAGGCACATTCTTGACACTAGATGTGGAAGAAAAGGTGCAGTGAGTAAAACCTACTTTATTACAGAGACACAG
>NW_020454209.1:6325-6992 GCF_003342845.1 Nothoprocta perdicaria
CATGGCACATTCAGCCATCACAAATGTCCTAAGGAAGAACTGTGCCTCGCTGCAGCGCAACACTCATCCTAGCAGCAGAGCCCAGCAGGGCCAAGGSTCTTACAGGTGGCATCTCCTGAAAASATGATCAGCTCCTTCCCCTGACCCACAGAYTGGGMTGCKTTGAGCCCCAAKGGCAAGAAGGGATCCTCGTCCTCTSCCTCCWTTGGGAGGCACCTCTGCAGCAGGAACCAAGGCTCTGKGTCAGACTCTCAAGCTGCAAAKTAACTCCCCAGAAATCCCAAGAACAGGAACAAGGGCAGCCCAGSCTTGGTGGGAAAAAAACAGCAACACCTTGGTGCTTCTGCCTGGGCTGACAAAGGCAGCAGCAGAGAGGCACACTGKGGRTGGCCTTCCCTAACCCAACTGTGCACACTAGCTCCCGCATGGAGACATCACAGTGSCGTTGTTCCCAGCCCCTTTGCCTTGGCTTAGGAAATGGACRACTGGCAGGAGAGCTGCTGCTCTCCTCTTTGGGMCTCTGGCTTCCAAAARAGTACCTTGTCATCTCCATTCTGTGGCCTGGAGGCAGAGGCTCTGCTGGATGTCAGAGAAAGGATGAAGGGAACTTGTGGAGGGGAAAGTGTCTGCTCTGCAGGGGCAGGCAAAGAACTTCCTTCACCCCAAC
>NW_020454210.1:0-7004 GCF_003342845.1 Nothoprocta perdicaria
CACTGGAAAAAATGTAGATGTAAAGGTTTTAATATGTTCCATGGTGCAAGTGGAAGCCATTACAGGATCATAATAGTCATCATAATAATTTGAAGAAGTATTAGGTGGTGGTGACATGGACTCTGTTGTCCTTTGAAAGGAGTTGTAGACTTGATACAGTGGAGAGGAGTTACGTTTTGCCAGCAGAAAATCCATTGTTGATTGCTCTTCAAAATAAAAAACAAGCATAAAAGGCAGCTCAAATAGTTGATTAACTGCTATACTGAACATGGGTTGCACAAGAACACATCACTGAGGTGCCATTCAGCCCATTCAAAGAAGTGTAACTATGGGATAAAGCTGAAGCATTTGGCATCCCCTTTTAATGAGCTATCCACAGCCCAGATATGAAATGATTTTCGCTTACAACCCCAAACCAATGAGTTAATATATTAATATACTTTAATTATGTCCTGTACTGACCTCCTATTTTGAAAATCCTCGGAAGATTGCTTGTAACATTCCTGCTTCCCCAATGCTCGTAGCCCATGTATTTTTTTTCAGAAAAGAAGAGTGGGAGAACTGCTCAGGAGTTGGGAGCAGGAATACAGACATGAACTCTGATCTCCAAAAAAGTTCTGCTTTTAGTTAATGAGTTCCTGAAATAGCTCAGAGTGTGACAGGTCACGTCTGCAGAGGCTTCTAGCATTATTAAAGCAGGTTTTCAGTTGTAAGGGCACCAACATCTACAGTTCACAAGTGGGTTGTGAGCATCACCACAGGTGCACTCCCACTGAAACCAGCATTTGCAGCGGTAGCCCAAGTGATGATTTCCTAAAGATCAGAACTGCTCAGTTACTTCTACCCACTGCTGCCCCCTCTCCCCAGCAAAATCTTTGTCTCCTCTTTCTGTCTGCTCAAACAACCCACTGCTAGCCCTGCTGGTCTCAGTATGAGACAGAGGCTGAACTAGGAGGAGGGTTCAGGGGCTGCGCTGTCCTCTGGTGGGGCAGCCTTTTCCCTCTGGAAGCACGACAGTTTGGAGGGCAGGGGTTGAAGCCCTGCAGGGTGCAAGAGCCTCATCTTCAGACACACTGAAGCAACTGCCCACAGTCAGGAGCCTCCAGAGTCAAGTCTGCACTGGTGCTGCAGTTTTGCTTCCTTGGGAAATGAAATTGGTGTAAATGGGTTACCCCTTCTCATGTGGTGACTGGAGAGTATCTCAATCACCAGGTGTAAAGGAGCTTGGTTGCCGGGATCAGCTTAACAGATGCTTTCTGTTCATCCCCAAAGCTCAGAGCTTAGAACCCAGAAGTGAGTAAAGAGTAAGGAAGAAACAAATGGCAGGGAGGCAGAAGCGCATGAAGAGGGCCTGTCGGCGTCAGAAGTTCTAATCTTAATTCAAGCCTTGCACATGTCAAAATTCACCCAATTACTTCCTTTTTAGCAGTTTGCCCATCTTAACAATGAAATAGTGATGTCAACGTCAACCCAAAGTAAAATCCATGATGACAAACAGTAGTAAACATTAGTAGCACATTAGTGACACCATATTCATCCACTGTTCAGAAACCTCAATGCCACCCTAACCTATCCTAACGTTATTCCAATTCTAATGGCTATTCTTGCAAGATACATAGTTTTATCAGTGGAAGATATTTTCATATACTATTTCTTTTCAGAAAAGTATGATCACACTGATTTCTTCTAAACCTCAGTTGTCACTAGCAGGGCAAGATATATCACAAGAGAGAAGGAACGACAGGCTCCACAGATGTACCAGTCCTCAGCTATCAGTGTAGCAGCCTTGCTGGGAATGACTCACCTCCAAGTCCTCTAAACTTCCTTTGTCCAGGAGGTACACCAGCTCATATCCACAGTCAATCTCTTTGTATGAATGTCTTTATAAGTAAAACATTTTTGAGAATAGAATATATCTTCATGCAATATTTACCTTAGCTTAGGTTTCAATGCCAATTCACAAGCAAGGTCTTCATCATAACAGTAGTCACAAACTGCTTTTTTCCTTTATACCTTACCTGTCTATCACAGTAAATATCCATATTAACCACAAGCCAATGAGCTTGGTTTCTTTAGCCAAGACTCATACTGAAACAGAAACATCTTATTGGCTTCATCTTGAAATGATGACTCTTCTAACAAAGAACAAATGTCAGAAGAATTGATTCACAGTTTTCCGAGAGCACTTTCAAAGAATTCCCCTCTCTCACCTGTTTTGAGCAGCTGCACTTGTAGACTCTGCTCTCTAGTCCCACTTCACTGAGGGAAGGAAGCATGTCTGCTTCTCCTGTACTGTTAGGATGCTACTACTGTAAGGCAGTCTGTAACTTCTGCCCTATACAGCAAGGACATTTTTCACTAGGAGGAATCCATCATAAAACAAAGTTCAATTTGAGTGTTCATATCATATTTCCTCTCAAAACAAATACCCCGTGGGAGGCTTTCAGAGACTCTAACACTATGGGGAAGACTCTGTAGTCATCCCTTCTCAAGCAATTTTGCTAAAGCATTCATCTATTTCCAGAGATCAGAATCAGTTGAAAGTTTTACTAGGAAAAAGTAAGTTTAGTGAAAACTATTTATCTGTTACTGACATCACTACTGGCTGGAAGATGCTGTTGAGCAGGGATGGGCCTACACTAGCATAGAGAAAACTTAGACTCCTTTGCTAATTGTCTGGTGCTCATGATTGTCCTGTTTCATTTTCAGATTCTTGAAAAACACTGACTTAGCATACTAGTGAGCATGCTAGTGATAAAACACCATGAAAATTACTAAAACTTCCAGAAAAAAAATATCCAGGAAGAAACCATTACTTTAGATAATCCATCCAGGTGTAAAACAAAGTTTGGGAAATAGAAAGTGAATGATCTCTCTAGTTTTTTTTTTTTTTTTTTTTAATCAGTGAAAAGCAAGATGGCACACATTTTTTTTGTTAGTATTTATACGCCAAAGACAGATCTCTTCTTGGGTATATGTTTAGCAGTTTGGGCAAATATTGCTGGCCGAAGGAAAGCTCATGCTGAACTATGCCAGTTCTGATACGTAGCTTTTGAGTGGCGTGCTTCTGAGTGTCTGTGAATTTTTCCATATATTTGTATTTCTGTTCACTCAGATAAAATGCCAAAATGTACAGTCACGTCACAGAAATCCCCATCTCAGAATAGAAGTGATGTGATTTGATTTCCATAAACTCTGCTGACTTGCTGGGCCCTAGTCCTGACTCATTACTTTTGTCTCACAGTTAACTGGGACTTACCATGTGAGTCTGATGTGCTTTTCAGCTAACCAGTTCAATCCACGTGCCAATGTAAGACTGAGTAACTGTGTCAGATTTATCATGTGCTATGAGATATATATGGAAGAGAATATACTGCCAGGCAAACAGCAGTGCTTTCTGTGTTACTGACTTAAATATGGTCTTTCCTCACCATCATTTGGTGCCCAGGCAGACTTCCCACTAATGTCAATGTGTATGACTTGTGCATGGTCATGTGCATTGGCTTGTGTGTGTTCAAGTGCATCACAAATATATTGATTTGCACATCTTTCTTCACCTAGCAATCTCAGGGAATTTCAGGGTTTCCATAACGCTCCATGTTCTGTGAATTTAGAGAAGGGAAAGTGCACCAGGAGGACACTCAAGTGCCATATCCAGGTGACATTTTCAATGCCACATCTGCCAACATCAACTGCTCAGGTGCCCATTTCTACCCAACAGAACCTGCAGCTCGGGTTCAGTAAGGACTTGGGAACCAGTTTACCATGCCTTCAACAATCTCCTATATTCTCCTTTCTATAACAGAAAAAAAAAATAGACTGTTTCACTGTTTACAGTACTGCTGTTTTTTCCATTGTTTCTTAGAATGAGATTTCCACAGCAGTTCACAGAAAAATATCTACAAGGCATGCAGTCAAAGTAGTGAACAGAGAGCCTATTTTCACCCTTCTGCACCCTGTACCTGCATCTAGTGCTCACCATGATGCATTCCTACCATCCTTGAGGCCGTGGCTGCAGCTGCTGGGAGAACACCCTGCTTTGTCATCCATGCACTCAGGTTTCAGTCACACATCATGTAGTGCAAATATAGCCAGAGTTAGCTCCAAAGGAACAGAGATTCCCATCTCTCACTTCTGGGAGACATTTTACTGTGGTGTCTCCTTTTTGAACCAGTGAGTTAAAACAAGGGAATCATTCTTCTAAGCGCTAATGTTTACTGTCCTGTACTGTGCCTGTAGATAAATGTGATTTTGCTAGAAAATATGAACACAGGGCCAAATGAATGGCAGGGAAAAGCACAGCTCTTCAGCTCTGCAAAGGAGACAACTGGCACATAGAGAAGCAGAGTGGGTGAAGCATCTCTGCTCATCCCTTTTTCTTACAAATCAGCAGCACTGTTTGCAATCTATGACACAGCATACATCCTCTGTTATTTGGAAGAGAATATAGTCCTCACCGAAGTACTAGAGTTGCCAAGGAATAATAGCCCAAACCCAACTCATTCAAGAACTTGAATTTTACACAGGTACCTCATACAGACGAAGGAGAAAAGAGGAAAATATCACGATCAGTCAGATATTAAATACATATTCCAGGCTAGCAGGAAACATTGTCTGAGGAAATCCCAAGAATAAAAAAAAATATATCAGCACTTGAAGGAAAACTAATATCCTGTCATTTGAAAGAGAAGCTTCAAGTAGGAGATGAGGGAGAACAAGAGATGAACAATAAGGAGCAGAGAGAACTGAAGACAAGCCAAGGAAATGTCCCTGCCATGCAGGATGCAGCCCAGGCTGATGGTGCACTTCAACCAGCTTCATCCCTTACCATTGAGCTGCCAGCAGACTGGAAGAGCAGCATATGCCCAGAGGCAAATTCTGGAGAATGAGAGGGCTGAACTCTCAACAGGGGCAAGGGCCAACACAAGCTGCTGACTCCTTCCCTACTGTGTTCCAAAACATGACACAAGAACGATCTAGGGTGCAGGTGACTCCCACTAGCACACAAAGTAACGTGCCCTTGGCTGTGCAAGCTTCATGTCATGATTTCAGCCCTCCATACCCGTCCTGTCCACTGGTCTAGATATGGCCACTGCTGAGCTGAATAATCTCATGCAAATAATCATGCTTTGTAGTGACGTACCACTAGGGAAACTGTGTGGCCTACACCCTAATTTCCTGTCAAGAGGCCCTTCAAAGGCCATCCTAGCTTTCTTAGTATTGATGATTTTCGGGGTTGCCAGCAAAGTACAAAAGCAGTACAACAGCCTCCTAAAATATTGATGAAGGCGCTCACATGCAGAGTTGAAAGCACCATTTGAAAATGGAGCTGACTCTTGTGCCCACTTTTTTGGCTCAGTGAGGTACTCTTGCAATGTCAGGAGAAAGGGAAAGAAAGACCAGGAAGATAGAGATGCAAATAAATGGTTTATTCTGAAAAAGTTCTTTAGAAAAAAAGTTGATCGCAGGATGTGAATGCACTCGCATATGCTGATGAACACAGCAATAAAAAGGAAGGGAGGACCCAGCCATGGTTGAGGGTAGATGAGTGGGAAATTATAAAAGTATTCTCTTTTTTGTTTACCTCAGCATCACCTCTTACCACAATACCCAGCAATGCAAAGAAATGCTTATGTCACAAAATGTCTGCAAACCAGCTGTCAGCATGCAGCACCTCTCGTGCTGCTCCCCAGCAGTGAGTGAGGAAGTGAGTCTTGTTCACAAACACTTTATTTTTTTGGACGATGGATGAGAAGCAAAGAAAAATATCTGATAATTTGTTTGAGTCTTTCATCCATGCCCATTTGAAGGCAAGCTGTGTTAATCCTCCACTTGTTTAGAACATTTGGTATTTCATTCTCCTGTATTTCTACCTGAGAACACAGCAGCCCACGGCACAGACTTCACCAGCAGAGAGGGTTAACTTGGTCTTACTAAGCAAGTTCAGGAATGGTTACAGAGCTCAGCACAAGCACCAAGACCTCCAGGGATAATAACCAGAGAAGTAGTTAAAGGGATGTGGAGCAACTCTTCAGGGCAAAGGCAGTCAAGCTGTCAGCAGTAGGAAAGACGTGGGCAAACACAAGTCCAACACTAGTCTGCCACTTGACCTGCTGCTTCCTGGATCTGCCAGGCTTTTAATAAACTTTCTTGGGCACAGGATGAGGTGAGACACGCATTTCACTACCCTGCTTTTAAAGAACTGTCAGCCACATCTCAAAGTTACAGTGCAACAAGCAGCGAGCATCTGTGGCTCTGCCACTGCGAGCTATGCTGAAAAAAGAGATTGATTCCCTCTGAATCTGCTGTTGGAAGTTGTGCAACAGCATCATGGGGAAAGGGAGCGCATCCAGCTCCTTCTCCTTTCTCTGTAGACTTCCCATGAAAGGGCAAAGTTTGTGCTCAGGTACTGCTGTATGTGGCTGACAAGGCAGAATGAAGGTCGGGGCAGAGCAAAGGCGCCCCTGGGCCAAAATGCCCTGAGAAGCCACAGGCCAAAGCTGAAGGAGTAGAGCAGGAACTGGGTGTGTTGGTGGTGATAGTCCTGCTGCAGACTCTGTGTAGGCCTCTTCTACACCCTTGGGTAGATTCTGCAATTTTCTCAGCATCAGGGCTGACTCTTGGGTGACCAGGAGCTGGATGCAGAGGCAACTGATATAAAAAAAAAAAGAGACATTTTTCATATACCCAGCTGTGATGGGGTGGGCATGCACCCGAACCCCTCTCTCCCTTGTCTCCACACAGCTCAACACTGTGTCGTCTACAAGTCTCCTGTGATCCTGGCCTTCCCTGCAGATAGATGAGGCACGGAAGATGGTCCATGTAGAACCAGATCCATGTAGATGTGGTCAAAGGTCCAGTAGATGTGCCTAGACCTCTGCTCCATGTCCCAGATGTACTGAACATTCCTCTTCTGGTAACGATGCCAAGGCTAGTTGCCAGTCTCCATCAACTGTTTCCTTGTTGCTTAACAGCTAGTCAATGTTTATTCCATCCATGGACAC
>NW_020454211.1:0-6989 GCF_003342845.1 Nothoprocta perdicaria
GGAAAGGAGCTCCACAGAGAGGTGCCTGGGAGTCGTAGTTGACACCAAGTTAACCATGAGTCAGCAGTGTGCCCTCGTGGCCAAGAAGGCCAATGGGATCCTGGCCTGCATCAGGAGGAGTGTTGCCAGCAGGTCAAGGGAGGTGATTCTGCCCCTCTACTCAGCTGTGGTGAGGCCGTACCTGGAGTATTGAGTGCAGTTCTGGGCTCCCCAGTATATGAGGGACATGGAGCTCCTCGAGAGGGTCCAGCAGAGTGCGACAAAGATGATTAAGGGAATGGAACATCTCTTGTATGGAGACTGAGTGAGTTGGGCCTGTTTAGTTTGGAGAAGAGAAGGCTGAGAGGGGATATGATTAACATGTATAAGTTCATGAAGGGAGAATGCAGGGAGGAAGGGGACAAGCTGTTTTCATTGGTGGCCAGCGATAGGACGAGGGGAAATGGGCATAAGCTGAAACACAGGAAATTCCATCGTCATGTGAGGAGGAACTTCTTTCCTGTGAGGGTGACAGAGCAGTGGAACAGGCTGCCCAGGGAGGTTGTGGAGTCTCCTTCTCTGGAGGTCTTCAAAACCCGTGCTGGATGCCACCCTATGCCCCGTAGGTGTGCCTGCTTGAGCAGGAAGGTTGGACTAGATGATCTCTAGAGGTCCCTTCCAACCTTGAACATTCTGTGATTCTGTGATTTTACAGAGATCATATTGGTTGATATATATGAAAATGTTTATATAGTCCTGTACCACAGAGAAATATCAAAGGTGAATATCAGGGAGATGTCATCTCTGTATTTTGTTACTAGATCAAATGACTCTGATTTCTTTTTTTTAAAAATATTTTTAATACATATTAAAATGTATGTAGTGAGTAGTGTCTCATTTTTCATGCATTCAAGAAGAAATAAGAAGTAATATGTGTCACTTGGGCACTTTCAGAGGAAGAGTGAACCTCAGAATGAGGTGTGATAATAAAAATTCAGATATTTTACATGGGAAGGACAGATATTTTCATGAGGTAACTCAGAAAAAGCCCTTTGGTTTGAGACTGGTGGGAAAGCAATTTTGATTCCAGACTATTTTCAAAAAAGACAGAGTAGATGGAAGAACAGTTCACATACACTTTCAAATGTAAAACAAATCTCCTAATGCCTCTGTTGAAACAAGTATAATATTAATCACTAATGATGATTTTAAACCTGTATTTACACAATCTGCTAAAAATAATTTTATAACTGCAGTTAATTAGAATAGGTCTATTGCTTCTGACAGTACCATTTTCTAGATGTGAAGCTTCAGTTAGCTTCCATGTCTCTAGCAATTTCAATTTCTAACTCCTTCACTCCCCTTCAAAGTAAACCATTTTTGGAACTGAGCAACAGATAACTTCTTATAATGTATAATAAAACTTAGACTAAGTCATTAACTTTTTAAAGTATATATATATTTTTTATTATCACAGAATATAATACTGATCCTGTCATGGTCTCACTGACATTTTACAAAACATAAAAATTTTGAAAATGAGTGTGAACATGTATCTATATCTATATCTGTATCTATATCTATATATCTATATATATGCACACACAGAAGTACGTAAGAATGTGTGTATATAAATATAAATAAAAATATATACACAGAACAAGGGAGGGAGCGTGTAAGAGAGAAAGGGATAAGGAAAATATCTGGATATACTTTGAGAAAGAACACTGTATGTACCCTAGATAGGTTTATCCTAGTCTAAATTCAGAATATAATTCCAACTCTATTATTTACAATAGTTATATCATTTTACAGTGTTAATAGTATTACTTTTTGATATGCAAGTCACTCACTTCTGAGAAAATGTTACACTAATCACTTCAAATTAGACCTACCTCATCTTCTGACTGGTTCAGTTCCCTTTCTAAATCTTCAACACGAATTCTCAATACTTTAACTTCAGTTTCATGCTGTTCTACTTTTTTGTTTGCATGTACCAGTTCCGTTACTTTTTCTTGACACTCCATTTTTAGTTGGGTGTAAGCACGCTGCAGATTTTGGAGCTCCTTTTAAATAAGAATAGAAAAAATTCAACTGAGACCCCAAGCTATGCCAAGAAATCTCACCACTGTTGGGAAAATAAAACAAAACAAACAGGCATTAAAGGCATTGCAACATTTTCCAGTATATATGAACAGAAGTGTTGTAAAACGGTACAGACCTTTAACATGTATTAAATATATATATAAAAAAGAAAAAAAAAAGAAAAAAGTATATAGACAAATTTGCTACGTCATCAAGGTTACTTGATTGAAGCTTTCAGAGACCAAAAGAGGTAAACAATAAAGAAAAGAAAAAAGCTGTAACAATAGTCTTCTGAAAGAATGTTTTGACTGTAGAACATTTTTAAAAAGTCATATTTTACTTATTCTAAAAAGTAGATTTCTGTATTTTAAAAAGTTCTTGACAGCTGAGATTATTTGGAAAAGATAATGAGGTTAAAAAAAAAAACAAACACAAATGCATATTTATAGCTGCTGTAACATATTGAAGTTCACCGAACACTTTATCACAGCATGGTTATTCTCTTGTTCCCAACATTGACAGAAAAACAATAGTCCTTTCAGCAGAAAGATTACAGAACTGTTTAGCTATCAATGCTGTCCTGTTCTTTTCTACCAATCCTGGGCAGTCTGCCATTCCTTGCTAACTGCTAGTGTAGTATGTGAACATCTACACAATATCCCCTGTGATAAAGGTAAAGTTACATTTGGTCAAGAATTTTAAAAATGAATGCAAGTATGAAAATTACAGTAGAGCTTATTTTATTTTTGTTGTTGTTGTTCATAAATGGCACGTAAGCAACTTTTACAAGAGGAAAAACTTCTACAGGCTTAAAATAAAACTGCATTTAAATGTGATTTTTCTGGGAACAAAATCTACTTATTTTCTTTTTCTTTTTTTTTAATTCAACCTCATACTTGGACTTCCAGCACCATTACACTATGAAAAGAGCAAAAAGAAGAGATTAATTGTACTAAACAACTTAGAACATAAAATCTAACTGAAATTAAAATCTGAAATTTGCTGCATAAGCTGCAAAGTTGATCTGCAATTAGCAGCTACTAGCCTACTGTTGCTTCTTCTTCACATTGATTAAAATCAATTAGTGTTTATATAAATAGTTCTCATCTCTGTCATCTATTGCTCTAATTTTCAGTTTCTGCAGTTCCTAAACGGTCAACATTACATATGAATGGCACTTACAATGACTGAATTGAATGAAACTTAGTTTGAGCCTCTAAGTAGAAAGAATTAGGCCTTGCACACTCAGATATCATCTACTGTGTTTATGTTGCTCATTATATAACAGCAATTTTGAGACATCTACTTTGGAATGAAATGAACTATAGACTGAAAGAGTCCATTCTGCTAAATTAAGGGAAAGCTAGTTTCATCATTTGCATTCAAAGTTTTATGTAAAGTCTGTGTTGCATCCATGCAGGCATAGAATTTGCAAGCAGAAAGATGTTTTAAATATTCTACTTAGTTTTAGTAGCTAGCATTATTATGGTATGAAATATTAACTAGATTTACCAAATACACTCTTTGCTTTTAAATCAATTGTTCTGTCACCAAGCCACATTTAAAAGATGAAGAATTATGCAATATGGTTCTTTATGAGCTAATAAAGTGCAACTTTACCACTAATTTTCAATTAACTAGTAACGGAAATCAGAACTGTACCACTATTTGGTATTAGCAGCTCCTTTTTTGCCCCCAATAGGTAAAACATTTCCAGTAAAAAGAACCTGAAGTAGTTCAAAAATACTTGAAATGGGCTAGTGCATCTATGATTTTTAAAATTGACATAATTCACTTCAGACACTCGCAAAACATTCAGTTTAGAGATAACATGGCCTGTGAAAAGCCAAGGGTGCATTAGAATTTACTATAGTAATTTATGATTAAATAAAGATTCTTGCAGAAAATCAGAAAACAAAATTTCAGACAGTGAATTCTGAATGTTAAAAGACACATAATTCAATAAAAGTTGTTTTCATCTTCCTTATATGTGTATTTATTTAATGTAAATTGGTTTAAAGGATATAAAAACATACATTAATATGACTGAAACAGCTGACAACTTTTTTTGGAAAAAGTATTCGTATCAAGCGGAGTACACCATGCACATCAAGGAACTGCAAAAATACTACCTTTTGCAACCTCCTTTTGCAACACAAGGTGTGGAATTCAGTGATATCAACTTAGGTTGTAATATACAGAATAGTCATGACAGTCTTAGATCTGTGTACCTCCTAATATTCCTAATATATATTTGCCAAGAAAAATCAGCTACTTACAGGAAATGGTAACACAATGACAGAACTTTTGACCTTCTTATTTATTGAAGAAGCCAACAGAAAAAGAATCTGATTATATATAAAACATGAAGTATAAGATGCCTCGGTGTAAAAACGCAAGAAATTTTGTAGTCAAGCTAACATTCGTCCGAGAAAAAAAAAATCTAACTAGTGACAAAATTTCAATGCTATTTACACTTATGTTATTCACTTACAACCACAGGAAAGGATTACAACAAACTATGTCAGGCAATGACTGAAGGAAAAGACTGCGTGCACATGAGAGAGAGAGACACAGGAAGACAGACAGGCACAGAAACAGGCAAGTACAGCAGCATAACCCAGTAAGGCCTATATGCATGCAACAGAATAAAGTAATTTAGTTTGGAACAGTGCAACTCTTCATCAAAGTGCAAATGCCCACACAGTGGCCTAGCAAATAGGTCATACATACTACTTAAAGTCAAATCAATCTAAATGCAAAAGCTGACAAAAAACCAGCTTTAATAGCTAAGCATCAGTGCATTTAACTCTGATCCTTGTGGTCTTCCTTATCGCTTGGTTTCTATCCCTGCAATAGAATCAGAAAAAAAAAGAAATACATGACCATTTTTGACTCCTCCAATTAATAATTTAGTTTTTAACTAAGTTGGTATGCTTTTGAAGTTTAACACTGTTTTGTGAACATGAAGGGTGCAGACAAAAGCATCCTTCAGCCACCAGCACTGCAGTAGGCAGTAACATCTTGCAGGGGACAGGACAGGCAGACAGAGGCATTAGCATGCTAAGCTCATACAGTGTCATAGAGAAACAACAGCCCCTGGATTATTTCTCCTGACCCCACACATTCCTGTTACAGCGCAAATTTAATTTCTGTCTAGGACATCTCTAGACTAGTTAGAAAATTCTGTGCTTCTAGAAATTACATGTTATAACCATGATTCCTGGAAGAGTACTCTAAAAGAGGAAAGCTTACAATACAGGAGCCCACATTTTTTTTTGCTTCGAACGTCTATGAGAGTGAATTTGATATGCTGTGGTTCTATAGGGCTCAGCCCCATGGCCTGCTGTTGCCTGAGTGACAGCTTAGCTATTAGAGCATTGAAAATAAATTCTTACTTGGAAGTATGGCTTTTTATCCCTCTGCACTTATCAGTTGACCTTTTAGCTTATCTATTATAAAGAAACCATTAATAATTGTCCTAATAGAAACAGGAAATGGAAAATATGATAGAAATGAAAATACTACAGAAAATAGAAAACTGGCAATAGGTATTCCAGCTATAATTGAATCCACTAGATGAAAGGATAATAAAATTAGGTGACAGCTGTCACTACTCATGAAACGTTGTTCCACAGCAGAAATATAATTTCTAGAATCAAGCATCAGAAAGCAAAAGTTGAAATTCATCTCTTACGTCAGTACTGGCAGTTGTCTTTGTGTGCTCCAGAAACAAACATTCTAGGAGAATGGCCAAAATCTAATTTATCCTGCAATGTGTACTCTTTTGGCACCTATCATTATGCTGTACCACTCATAACATAATCTGAATATGGATAACTGTGAAGCAGTTGAAAAAATTGTAGATAGGAAAGCATTATTTCCCCAAATCATAAGGGTAGCTTTCATGATTTTCAGTTTCAAAGGTAATTATTAAGCAAAGAACCATTCCTCCTCCAAGATGCATTTCTCTTTGTTGTCACAAAATGTAATGAGAGGACATGAGAACATGACAGGGGTAGGAGAAATAAGGGCCTTCTTTAGAATTCAAAGGAGTTGTACTTTGACAGTAGTTTCTATTCTGGCCAATTCTGAAATGACTTCAAATTAAAGGAGTGATTTGGAATCAACTTTACTTTTAACTAGTTGACAAAAATATTTTTCAATAGACAGTTTCCAGAGAGTGATTCAGAGTGGGAAGAGGGAGAGAGTTATATTAGGACTTATATCCTTACGGTTTTCTTAGAATTATATGTAAAGTTATTATAAGAAAGATATTCAGAATTTCTAACACAGCAGAATGAATTACTTACTGTTACATTATTATTGTTACATAAATTGCCCAAAAAAGCTAAAATTTTCTAAAGCTTTCCAGTGCCTTCATTGCTACATTGTATCTGTATCTGCATCTTTTTTTTTTTTTTTTCTTTTTAAATACATAGGTCTTTTCCCACAGCAAAAACTTCTAATTCAGACGCTGCATAGTATGCTATCCCCCTTCTCTTGTAGAAGTACAGACTTGATTCTCTATTTGAGTATCATGTATTCAAAATGAATTCTTCAATGAAATTCAGGCTTTAAAAAAACTACTCTTTTAAGGATATACCTTGACTTAAGCAAGGCTTTCGACACCATCTCCCATAATATCCTCATACGGAAGCTCCGGGAGAGTGGACTGGATGAGTGCATGGTGTGGTGGATCGAGGGCTGGCTAGATGGCAGAGCTCAGAGGGTGGTGATAAATGGGGCCGAGTCCAGTTGGAGGCCTGTGGCCAGTGGTGTCCCCCGGGGGTCAGTACTGAACCCGGTGCTCTTCAACGTGTTCATCAATGACCTGGACAAGGGCATGGAGTGCACCCTGAGCAAGTTTGCAGATGATACCAAGCTGGGTGGAGTGGCCGACACTCCAGAGGGCTGTGCTGCCA
>NW_020454212.1:0-1360 GCF_003342845.1 Nothoprocta perdicaria
CCCCGTGCCCCCCCGCTGCAGCGGTGCCCACCTTGCACGCGCGGCAGCGCCTCGCTGCCCGGCAGCTCGCAGCCCGGCTGGCACGGCACGAGCCGCTCGTCCACCTCGATCACCTCCTCGTAGAGCACGGCCGGCACCCGCGCCTCCTGCGGGCGACACCGGGACACCGCGGCGTCACCGGGACACCGGGACACCGGGACACGCGGGGGGTCACCGGGACACCGGGACACCGCGGCGTCACCGGGGCGTCACCGGGACACGCGGGGGGTTACCGGGACACCGCGGCGTCACCGGGACACCGGGACACGCGGGGGGTCACCAGGACACCGGGACACCGGGGCGACACCAGGACACCGGGACACCGCGGCGTCACCGGGACACCAGGGCGTCACCGCGGCATCACCGGGACACGCGGGGGGTCACCGGGACACCACGGCGTCACCGGGGACACTGGGACACCGGGACACCGGGGCGTCACCAGGACACCGGGGCGACACCGGGACACCAGGACACCGGGACACGCGGGGGGTCACCGGGACAGCGGGGCGTCACCGGGACACCGGGACACGCGGGGGGACACCGGGACACCGGGGCGTCACCAGGACACCACGGCGTCACCGGGGACACCGGGACACCGGGACACCGGGGCGTCACCAGGACACCGGGGCGTCACCGGGGACACCGGGACACCGGGACACCGGGACACCAGGGCGTCACCAGGACACCGGGACACCGGGACACGCGGGGGGTCACCGGGACACTGCGGCGTCACCGGGGCGTCACCGGGGAGTCACCGGGACACCGGGGCGTCACCGGGACACCGGGGCAACACCGCGGCGTCACCGGGACACCGGGACACCGGGACACATGGGGGGTCACCGGGACAGCGGGGCGTCACCGGGACACCGGGACACGCGGGGGGTCACCGGGACACCGCGGCGTCACCGGGACGACACCGGGACGACACCGGGACACGCGGGGGGTCACCGGGACACCGGGACACCAGGGCGTCACCAGGATGACACCGGGACACCGGGACACGGAGACACCAGGACACCGGGGCGACACCAGGACACCGGGGCGACACCAGGGCGTCACCGGGGACACCAGGACACCGGGACACGGAGACACCAGGACACTGGGGCGTCACCGGGGCGTCACCGGGACACACGGAGGGTCACGGAGTCACCGGGACACCGGGGCATCACCGGGGCGTCACCAGGGCGTCATCGTGACACCGGGACACAGGGGACACGGGGGGACATGGGTGGAACGTCACCAGGACACCGGGACACGGGGGGTCACCAGGGCGTCACTGGGACACCGGGACACGGGGGACACGGGGGGACACGGGGGGACA
>NW_020454212.1:2802-6780 GCF_003342845.1 Nothoprocta perdicaria
CGGGGACACAGCGGGACATGAAGGGACACGGGGGGGACGTCACCGGGGCGTCACCGGGACGACACCGGGACACCGCGGGACACGGAGGGGACGTGACGGGGACAGCGGGACACAATGGGGATGTCACCAGGACATCACCGGGATGTGACGGGGACACCGGGACGCAGCGGGGACGTCACTGGGACTTGAGAGCGACACTGGGACACAGCGGGGACATGATGGGGACACCGGGACGCGGCGGGGAGGTCACCGGGATGTGACAGGGGCGTCACCGGGACGTGATGGGCACACCGGGACACCACGGCGACGTCACTGGGGCGTCACCGGGACACCAGGACACAGCGGGGACATCACCGGGACATCACCGGGACGTCACCGGGACACCGGGACGTGACGGGGACGTCACCGGGACATGATGGGGCAGCCAAGAGGTGACGGGGACGTCACCCGGCCGCCTGGCGCAGCACCGGAACACGACGGGGACGTCACCGGGAGGGGACGGGGACGTCACCCGGCTGGCGCGGCACCGGGACGTGACGGGGACGTCACCCGGCCGGCTGGCGCGGTGCTGGGAGGTGACGGGGACGTCACCACGAGGGGACGGGGACGTCACCCGGCCGGCTGGCGCGGCACCGGGACGTGACGGGGACGTCACCGGGAGGGGACAGGGACGTCACCCGGCCGCCTGGCGCGATGCCGGCGCTGGCGCGGTGCCGGGGCGCGCGGCCATCCGCGTGCCCGGGAAGGACACGGCGGCCGCAGAGGACACGGGGCGGGGACGGGGACAGTGTGGGGACAAGGACAGCATGGGGACAAGGACAGCATGGGGACAGGGACAAGGACAGCGTGGGGACAGGGACAGCGTGGGGACAAGGACGGGGACAGTGTGGGGACAGGGACAGCGTGGGGACAGGGATGGGGACAGTGTGGGGACAGGGACAGTGAGGGGACAGGGACAAGGACAGCGTGGGGACAAGGACAGGGACAGTGAGGGGACAGGGACAGTGAGGGGACAGGGACAGTGTGGGGACAAGGACGGGGACAGTATGGGGACAGGGACAGCGTGGGGACAGGGACGGGGCTAGAGACAGGGCCAGCACAGGGACAGGGCCAGCACAAGGACAAGGACAAGGACAAGGCCAGCGCAGGGACAAGGACAGTGCAGGGACAAGGACAGGGACAGGGATAGTGCAGGGACAGGGACAGCGTGGGGACAAGGACAGGGACAGCATGGGGACAAGGACAGTGCAGGGACAAGGATGGGGACAGGGCCAGCACAGGGACAAGGACAGGGACAGGGACAGCGCTGGGACAGGGACAGGGACAGCATGGGGACAGGGACAGCGTGGGGACAGGGACGGCACGGCGATAGGCACGGCATGGGGACAAGGACAGGGACAGGGCCAGCGCAGGGACAAGGACAGGGACAGCGTGGGGACAGGGACAGCATGGGGACAAGGATGGGGATGGGGATGGGGACAGGGACAGTGCAGGGACAGGGACAGTGTGGGGACAGGGACAGGGACAGGGATGGCACAGAGACAGGGACAACGTGAGGACAGGGACAGGGACAGCGTGGGGACAAGGCCGGGGACGGGGACAAGGCCGGACAGGGATAGGACCAGTGCAGGAATGGGGACAGGGACAGCGTGGGGACAAGGACAGGGACAAGGTCGGCACAGGGACGGGGACCGTGTGTGGACAAGGACAGGGACAGGGACAGTGCAAGGACAGGGAAGGGACAGCGTGGGGACAAGGACAGGGACAGTGCGGGGACAAGGACAGGGACAGGGACAGGGATGGCACAGAGACAGGGACAACGTGAGGACAGGGACAGTAACAGTGCAGGGACAGGGAAGGGACAGTGTGGGGACAAGGACAGCATGGGGACAAGGACAGCGTGGGGACAAGGACGGGGACAGTGTGGGGACAAGGACAGTGCGGGGACAAGGACGGGGACAGTGCGGGGACAAGGACGGGGACAGTGTGGGGACAAGGACAGGGCCGGCGCAGGGACAGGGACAGTGCGGGGACAAGGACAGCGTGGGGACAAGGACAGTGCGGGGACAAGGACGGGGACAGTGTGGGGACAAGGACGGGGCCGGCGCAGGGACAGGGACAGCGTGGGGACAAGGACAGGGCCGGTGCAGGGACAGGGACAGGGACAGTGTGGGGACAGGGACAGCGTGGGGACAAGGACGGGGACAGTGTGGGGACAAGGACAGGGCCGGCGCAGGGACAAAGCTGGGGCCAGCGCGAGGACAGACAGCGCAGGACGGTGACAGGGCTGGGGCCAGCACAGGGACAGGGACAGGGCTGGGGGCACCACGAGGACACGGGGCCAAGGATGGGGACGGGGACAGTGCGGGGACAGGGACGGATGGCACAGGGACAGGGATGGGGACAGGGATGGGGGCCGGGACAAAGCTGGGAACAGGGACAGAGCTGGAGCTGGGGGTGGCGCAAGGACAGGGATGGGGACAGGGACAGGGCTGGGGGTGGCACAGGGATGAGAATGGGGACAGGGACAGGCACAGGGACAGGGATGGGGACAGGGACACAGCTGGAGGTGGCACAGGGATGAGAATGGGGACAGAGACAGGGACAGGGACAAGGCTGGGGACAGGGACAACCAGAGCTGGGGGTGGCACAAGGACAGGGATGGGGCTGGGGATGGCACAGGGCTGGAGATGGGGATGGCACAGGAACAGGGACAGGGACACGGCTGGAGGTGGCACAGGGATGAGAATGGGGACAGAGACAGGGACAGGGACCGTGCCAAGGCCAGGGACAGGGATGGGGCTGGGGATGGCACAGGGCTGGAGATGGGGATGGCACAGGAACAGGGACAGGGACATGGCTGTAGCTGGCACAGGGATGAGAATGGGGACAGAGACAGGGACAAGGCTGGGGACAGGGACAGAGCTGGGACTGGGGGTGGCACAAGGACAGGGATGGGCACAGGGATGGAGATGAGGCTGGAAATGGCACAGGGCTGGAGACAGGGACAGGGATGGGGACAGCGACACGGTTGGGGACAGGGACACAAACGGAGGTGGCACAGGGATGAGAACGGGAACAGGGACAGGGCTGGGGCTGGGGATGTCACAGGGATGGGGACAGGGACACGGATGGGGCTGGAGGTGGCACAGGGATGAGAATGGGGACAGGGACAGGGACAAGGCTGGGGACAGGGACAGAACCTGAGCTGGGGATGGCACAAGGACAGGGATGGGGACAGGGATGGGGCTGGGGATGGCACAGGGATGGGGATGGGGACAGGAGGAGTGCCAAGGCTGGGGATTGGGACAGAACCTGAGCTGGGGGTGGCACAAGGACAGGGATGGGCACGGGGATGGAGATGAGGCTGGAAATGGCACAGGGATGGGGACAGGGACAGGAACAGGGACAGGGATACAGCTGGAGGTGGCACAGGGATGAGAATGGGGACAGGGAGAGTGCCAAGGCTGGGGATTGGGACAGAACCCGAGCTGGGGATGGCACAAGGACAGGGATGGGGACAGGGATGGGGCTGGGGATGGCACAGGGATGGGGACAGGGACAGGAACAGGGACAGGGACACAAGTGGAGGTGGCACAGGGATGAGAATGGGGACAGGGAGAGTGCCAAGGCTGGGGATTGGGACAGAACCCGAGCTGGGGATGGCACAGGGATGGAGATGAGGCTGGAAATGGCACAGGGATGGGGACAGGGCCAGGAACAGGGCCAGGGACACGGCTGCAGGTGGCACAAGGACGAAAACGGGGACCCGGTGCCCTCACCAGGTCGAAGATGCGCGGGCGCGCCTGCGTGCCGATGTGCAGCAGGTCGCGGAAGCCGCGCGTCACCAGCAGCGCGTGCCGCTCGCCGCGCCGCTGCAGCAGCGCGTTCGTCGCCACCGTCGTGCCCATGCGGATCCACTCGATGCGCGACGCGTCCAGCGGGCGGTCGCGGGGCACCGGCACCCCGCTTTCCTGC
>NW_020454213.1:0-1177 GCF_003342845.1 Nothoprocta perdicaria
TAGTATCTGCTGAGTTTCTTCTCAAATAACTCTGGTAATTGAGGCTTTAAGGACAGCACCACCTATCCCAAGATTTGCAGTCAAACTACAAAGCTYATGATAAAACTGCAAGAGTTGGCAATTTGTCATTATTTTTTTGTTGGTTGTCTTTCTGTGACACTTCTGTTTCATATTCTTACAGCTCTTTAAGTCATCCTTATGCTGTTGTCTAGGAGATGGTGCTGGAGAAATTCTATGACACGTGGAGTTCAAGGTGTTTTTTATCATTAACAAAAGAAATGGCTACAAAAAAACCCCACTTTAATATGTGTTTTCAAAATGCCTTGTGCTTCAGAGCTGCTCTCTTTGGGCAATGCAAGCATTTAAAGCAAAGAAGAAAAATAATTCTAGCTGGGTGCTTGAAACCAGCACACAGGGCTTCCTTTGACCCACCTTGTCAATAAGTGGCTGAATCCTTGCAGCCTAACTGCTCCCCTGCATTTATGATTAAAAGAGATGCAAAAGAAATTATTTTYAATAGAATAGCTGGGGTGGCACCCAGCTGATTCTCCCAGTGCCCAAAACCCCATACCTGCATCATTCCAATCAAAATATTCCCTTGTTTCATGCATCCCACTGCTGAGTGATGGGTTCTTAAAGAAATTCTTCCAGTTTTCCAGCATCTTTTTCCGCTAAGAGAACAACTGACTGCCTCGTGAAAGGCAAAGCAACGTGGCATCAGAGAGCTGATTTGTTTGAAGAGAAATAACTAGCAAGAGAGAGGGAGAGGTTATTGAGGGAGCAATTTCACCTGGAGCAAAGGAGGTCAGAGAGGTGTCAACAGTAAGTGCTACAAAGGGTAATTATCTCCACCACCAAGTGAAATAAAGCCCTGTTTGATTCACAGAAATGTCTGAATAAAAAAGAAAGAAAAGAGAGAGAGAGAAAAAAGAAAAAGAAAAAAGGCTTTTTTTTTTCGGGTGATGTTTTTTGCATCCTAATTTGCCCACAGAAGCACAAAGTCTGGGAAGAGCAAGGAGCAGTGATGCTCCTCGTAATAACACCAATGATTTGCTGTAGATCCTGCTGCAATAGGTGATGCCTGAGACTTTGAGGAAACCCTTGACCAGCTGCAGGAAGAGGGATATGAAAGAGCTGTCTAGAAACCTACAACAAGCAAGACATAGGGGTCTTTCCT
>NW_020454213.1:2645-4103 GCF_003342845.1 Nothoprocta perdicaria
TAAATCTAGAGAGATCTATAATAGCAAGCGTTTAGTTTGAAATAAATGCTGCCTCAGCTTTTATATAGTTTCATGTCAGTATGGAGACAGTTTAAAAAAAAAAAAAAAAAAGCTAGTAAATGATTCAGAGAAGTTTGGTAATTTCAGGAATAAAACTCTGATCTCCATTTTAGAAGAACCATGATAGAGACAATGACAATGATTTTTCCAGATGAGTAGTAAGGATAATATTAAAAAATATTCCCCGAGATGAGCAGTAACTTACCTACATAATACCAATATCCACTAAAATGGAACGAATCATAGACAGTATTCATCCTGAAACACATACTGGCAAAGAAACCAGACATGGGCTTGCATGCCTGAAGAACAAATGGAAGGGAACAGGCTTAATGCCTGTTTAACTCAGTTCATAGAAAACAGAGCTTGGCAGACAGAGCCTCGAGTCTGAGGCTCAAGGTGCAGCATCTCTGATCAAACCAATGAGATGTTCAAGAGGTTTCATGCAAGGTTTTCTTCTGAAAATCAGCATCTGTTCCGTATATTTGTCTTTACGTTTTCTCTCTTGTACTCAATATTCATAGAAAACTCTCATCTACTTCCTGACTCCCAGGCTTTAACTGAAGCATAATATCCATGTTAAAAACTTGTGACTGTTTGCTGAAAGGTGTAAGGAAAGAATGTAAGTGCAACTCTCCCCTATATCAGGAGGTGTTTTTTCCCATTTCTCCTGTGTTATCTTATGGGAGGGTGATGTTGCCTTCAAGCAGCAAGGTTGATCTTTCATTCACATAGGTCTCCCCAACAGGCTTTGTTGCAGCCCTGTTTGTCACTCCTATTCCCATAAGTGCAGTGCTTGCACGTGCATAGAAAGGAGGTATTATCCTTCAAAGAGCTTGTGCAGCAAAGTTTATCCATGTGATGGGGAAAGGGGGACCTCCCTGCACTGCATCTGCAATAGCATTTTGAACCGAAGGGAAGGTGCCAGATTGAAACTGGCTGAGAAGATGGAGCACTTTATGATGTTTGTCATCTCTCTCTTCCCAGTCTAAACATAATATGTTGCACGTCCCATGGCAGCTCATAAAGTGCATGGCATCACTAGGTTTTATAGAGGCAGTAATGAACATAGGATGCCTTTGCAGCAGTTGTAAAGCTGGAGCAAATTTCCAGCACTAAAACAGACGTGGAAATATTTTGTAAACAGAAAGTATTCAGGTAACTTGGGGAAATGGGGATGTTTCAACAGAAAGCTGTAAAGAGCAGTCATTTTATGAGCAGAGCATTTCCCGTGRACTTGTAATAAAGTTCACCTTCTCCCCATGCCAGGTTCTTCCAAAGGAGTCTTGTAGATAGAAATCCCCACTGATGTAAGAGCATCAGCAACAACATAATAAATGCATCCAGGTAAATACTTAGGAAATAGAGAGTCCCAGAGGAGCTCAGGTGGCCTCATTT
>NW_020454213.1:5199-5882 GCF_003342845.1 Nothoprocta perdicaria
TTTTCTCTATGTTTATTCCATTTATTGCAGAACTTAGAAGATGGATTCAATGAGATTGCCAAGATCAGCAGGGCTCATGAAGCATAAATGAGATGTGATATACTCGTCAGTCTCGAACAAAAAAAACAAGGTATCAGTGCAGATTTGAATTACAAGGCTTTGGCACTGAACAGAGTGATGCTGCTCTTGTGGGAGAATTGTGATCATCTCTGCTACACTGYCTGGATCAGCACAAGTATTTGTTGGTAAAAAAGGAAGAGCTGTGACATCTTATCTGGGATGTTCAAACTACTTGCTCGTGGTGCAACTCGGAGACTTGTGTGCCTGGATAAGAGTGCTCGACTGGGATGCACCCTGATGTGCTGAGGGAACTGGTGGGTGTTATTGCTCTCGATCATCTTGCAGAGGTCATGGGGAACAGGAGAACAGGAAGAGGGGGTTGATGGCCAGCTTTTAGTAATGAGACTTTGCTGGTTGATTGGCATTTAGTGAGCAGCTGGCTGCCCCCTGTGCTGTGTGCACCTGCCCTGCCCGGGCRGACAYAGGGGCCCCASTGTGACCTCCCTGCCATGTCACTGCCCTGCCCGGGGGGACAAGGGCCCCTCTGTCACCTCCTGCCGTGTCACTGCAGTGCGCGGGTGGACGGCGAAGGGAGCGGACGGAGCGAGCGGAGTTGCCCCGAG
>NW_020454214.1:0-1190 GCF_003342845.1 Nothoprocta perdicaria
GTGATGAGTGTGCAAAGGGTGCAATGAGTGTGCAAAGGGTGCAAAGGGTGCAATGAGTGTGCAAAGGGTGCAAAGAGGGTGCAATGAGTGTGCAAAGGGTGCAAAGGGTGCAAGGAGGGTGCAAAGAGGGTGCAATGGGTGCAAGGAGGGTGCAGAGGTTGCAAGGAGGGTGCAATGGGTGCAACGAGTGTGCAAAGGGTGCAAGGAGGGTGCAATGGGTGCAACGAGTGTGCAAAGGGTGCAAGGAGGGTGCAACAAGTGTGCAAGGGGCCGCGTGGGCTGTGCACGATGGCGAGGGAGCATGCGAGGCGTGTGCGAGGCGTGTGCGAGGCGTGTTTGAAGCGTGTGCAAGGCGTGTGCGAGGTGTACACAGCATTGCACAGCACGTGTGCGAGGTGTGTGCAATGCGTGTGCAAGGTGTGTGTAATGCACGTGCAAGGCGTGTGCTATGTGTGCAGAGCATGTGCGCGAGGTGTGTGTGATACGTGTGCAATGTGTGTGCAATGCATGGGTGATGCATGTGCAACGCGTGCGCAATACATGTGCAATGTGTGCGCACTACACGTGCAATGCGTGTGCGAGGCGTGTGCGATGCATGTGCGCTGCATGTGCGATGCGTGTGCGCTGCGTGTGCGAGGCGTGTGCAAGGCGTGTGCAAGGCGTGTGCTATGTGTGCAGAGCATGTGCGCGAGGTGTGTGTGATACGTGTGCAATGTGTGCGCAATGCGTGTGCGCTGCATGTGCGAGGCGTGTGCGCTGCGTGTGCAATGCGTGTGCGAGGCGTGTGCGAGGCGTGTGCGAGGCGTGTGCGCTGCATGTGCGAGGCGTGTGCGCTGCGTGTGCAATGCGTGTGCGCTGCGTGTGCGAGGCGTGTGCGAGGCGTGTGCGCTGCATGTGCGAGGCGTGTGCGCTGCGTGTGCAATGCGTGTGCGAGGCGTGTGCGAGGCGTGTGCCCCCCACTCACCGCTGCGCTTCTTCCAGGGCGAGACTGGGGAGACACCGGAGGCCGTTATGGGACGGGGGGTCCCGGGGGGCCCCGGGGGACCCCTGGGGATGGGGGAGGGTCTGGGGGGGTCCCGGGGTGGAGCCCCCCCCTCCAGGGCCCCCCCCAACTTACCCTTCTCCACTGGGGGCGGCAGCAGCCGGGGGAGGGGGGAGAGGTCAGAGCCCCCCCCGACTGTGGATCCCCC
>NW_020454214.1:2570-4557 GCF_003342845.1 Nothoprocta perdicaria
CCGCGGCGGCGGGGGGGCCCCTCGGGCGCCTCGGGGTGCCGCGTCACCATGACGACCTTGACCACGAGGCTGTTGCCGCCCTGGCGGATCATGTTGACGACCTGCCGGTGCCCGACCTTGACCACGTTCTGCCCGTTCACCTGCGGCGCACACGCGTGTCACACGCGTGTCGCGCGCGTGGGGCGCGCGTGGGGCGCGCACGGCTCCCCAGACCCGTCCCCGCCGCTGCCCCGGCCCGCGAGCGGCGCACACGCGTGTGGCATGCGCTGAACATGCCTTGAACATGCATGTGACACGCATGTGGCATGCACGTGACATACATGTGACATACATGTGACATACATGTGACATATATGTGACCCTAGGGTGACAGGACCCCGTGTGCGGGTGCTAATGCACACGCGTGTCCAGGCCTGCCGCCCACCCAAACACAAGAACACGTTACACGTGTGCTTATGCATTGCGTGTGCATGTGTGTTCATGCATTGCGCATGCACACACCGCTATCTGCATGCACATGCATGCACCTGCCTCTGCATGTACGCACACACGTACCTCTACACGCGTGAAGTCTACACGTGCGTGAAAATGCTTCTACATGTGTGCACACACATGCACAGACCTCTACATGCATGCACATGCGTGCACACACCTCCACACACATGCACATGCCTTATCCCACATGCATGTGCATGCACACGCCTCCACACGCATGCAGCAGGTTGCAACGGGTGCCTGAGAAGTGTGACACATCTGGACATGCAGGTGCATGCAGCTGCAGAGGCGTGCGGCTGCACATGCACATGTGTGTGCATGCACGTGGAGGCATGTACACATGTGTGCATGCATGTGGGGGTGTATAGATCTGGGTGCATGCAGGTGCACGCGCGTGCATGCATATAGAGACATGTGGAGGCATGCACGCATGTTGACACATGTGCATGCACACGGAGGTGTATGCATCTGGGTGCATGCATGTGGAGGTATATGCACGTATGTGCATGCATGTGTGTGCATGCGTGTGCATCTGGGTGCATGCATGTTGAGGCGTATGCATGCAAGTGGGTGCATGTGCGTGCATGTGCATCTGGGTGCGTGCATGTTGAGGCATGTGCATGCATGTGCGTGCATGTGCATCTGGGTGCATGCATGTTGAGGCATATCCATGCAGGTGGGTGCATGTGTGTGCATGCACATTGAGGCATATGCACATATGTGCATGCATGTATGTGCATGCGTGTGCATGCGGGTGCATGCGTGTTGAGGCGTATGCATGCAGGTGGGTGCATGTGCGTACATATGCATCTGGGTGCATGCATGTTGAGGCATGTGCATGCATGTGCGTGCATGTGCATCTGGGTGCATGCATGTTGAGGCATGTGCGTGCAAGTGCATCTGGGTGCATGCATGTTGAGGCACACGCATGCAGGTGGGTGCATGTGTGTGCATGCATATTGAGGCATATGCACATATGTGTATGCATGTATGTGCACGTGGGTGCATGTGGGTGCATGCGTGTTGAGGCGTATGCATGCAGGTGCATGCATGTGCGTACATATGCATCTGGATGCATGCATGTTGAGGCAGGTGCGTGCATGTGCATCTGGGTGCATGCATGTTGAGGCACACGCATGCAGGTGGGTGCATGTGTGTGCATGCATATTGAGGCATATGCACATACGTGCGTGCATGCGTGTGCATCTGGGTGCATGCATGTGCATGGAAGTGCACACGCGTGCATGCGCCCAGAGGCGCGTGCCGCCCCCCCGCGTGCACACGCGTGTGCAGACGTGCGCAGGCGTGCGCACACGCGTGTCCCCGCGCGGCACCTCGATGAGGAAGTCGCCCATGCGCAGCCCCGCGCGCCAGGCCACGCCGCCCTCGTCCACCGACTCCAGGTACTGCAGCGCCGGGAACGCCGGCGTCGGCGTGAACTCCTCGATGGGGGTCTGCGCTGTGGGCGGCGGCCCGTCAGCCCCCCGGGACC
>NW_020454214.1:5352-6865 GCF_003342845.1 Nothoprocta perdicaria
GCCCAGGAACCTCTGAGGTCCATAGGGACACCCCCCAGATTGGCAGGAACCCCCCAAGATCTGCAGGAACCCGCTGAGATCCATAGGACCCCCCCAAGATCCATAGGAACCCCCAGGAACCCCCGAGATCCATAGGAGCCCCCTGGGAGCCCAGGAACCCCCGAGAGGATTCCCCAAGGGGACTCCAGGGCCCCCCCAAACCCTCAGGACTCCCAAAGGATCCCCCAGGACCCCCCAGGAACCCTCAGAGACCCTCCAGGACCACCCAGACCCCCCCAAACCCCACCAGAGACCCCCAGGGAGCACCCAGGACCCACCTGAGACCCCTCAGGACCCCCCCACATGTCCCTGGGACCACCTAAGGACCCCCTCAGAGACCGAGACCCCTCCGGACCCCTAAGGACCCCACAAGACGCCTGGGTCCCCCCCTCAAGGACACCCCAGAACCTCCAAAAGACCCCCCAGAAGCCCCCCAACCCCCTCCCCAAGACCCCCAGGACCCTCAAGACCCCCCCAGGCCACCCACAGACCCCCCCAGGATCCCCCCAAGAACCAAGAGACCCTCCAGGAGCCACCAAGAGCCACCAGGGCCACCCGGGGACCCTCGGGAGATGTCCCAGGAGCACCCGGAGCGGGTCCAGGCCCCCCGGGGACCCCCCGGGGACCCCCCGGGGACCCCCCGTGTCCCCCCGCTCACCCTTGGCCCCGCGCAGGACGAAACCGAAGCCCTCGTTGTCCTTCTTCTGCAGCAGGACGGTCTTCTCCTTAATGATGTAGTCGCTGTGGGGACACGGGCGCCGTGAGCTCGGGGACACGGGGGACATGGGGGACACAAGGGGACACGGGGGGACACGAGTGTGTCCCCACAGGGGGACCTGGTGCAGGGGACACGTTGGGGACCGGGACCGGGGGCACAGGAGGGACCCCCACAGGGCAGGAACAGGGTGGGGTTGGGGACAGGGACACGGGGGGGACAAAGCTGGGAGCTCCCTGGGGACAAGGGAGGGGACAGGGATGGGGACAGGGTTGGGGACAGGGTTGGGGACAGGGATGGGACCTCCATGGGGACAGGGATGGGGACAGGGTTGGGGACAGGGATGGGACCTCCATGGGGACAGGGTTGGGGACAGGTTGGGGACAGGGTCGAGGAGCCCTTGGAGAAAGGGATGGGGACAGGTTGGGGACAAGGTTGGGGACAGGTTGGGGACAGGGTTGGACAGGGGGTTGGGACAAGGCAAGGGACAGGGTTGGGGACAGCGTTGGGGACAGGGTTGGGGACAGCGTTGGGGACCCCCATGGGGACAAGGCCCCCATGGGAACCCCCCAGGGGAGCAGGGCGGACAGGGATGAAGCCGCAGCCGGTCCCCAGAGGGGACCATGGGGACAGGGACCAAAACGGGCGGCACCGGGGAGCGCGATGGGGACCCACATGGGGACACCAGAACCAGGGGACACCAGAGGTGGCCCTGGGGACCCACATGGGGACACCAGAACCAGGGGACACCAGAGGTGG
>NW_020454215.1:0-3658 GCF_003342845.1 Nothoprocta perdicaria
GGGACAATGGGGACAATGGGGACAATGGGGACAATGGGGGCACACGGACGTGATGGGGGGTCCCTGGGCCAGGAGCTCCCTGGGGGCTGCGCCGCGGTGTCCCCACGGTGTCCCGGTGACGGGGTCCTGCTGTCGCGGTGTCGCGGTGTCCTGGTGTCGCGGTGTCACCCTGTCCTGCTGTCGCGGTGTTGCGGTTTTGCGCTGTCCCGTTGCCCCGTCGTCATGGTATCCTGCTGTCGCGGTGACACCCCGTCGCGGTGACACCCCGTCGCGGTGACGCCCCGTCACAGTGACACCCCGTCACGGTGACGCCCCGTCGCGGTGACACCCCGTCGCGGTGACACCCCATCACGGTGACACCCTGTCACGGTGACGCCCCGTCGCGGTGACACCCCATCACGGTGACACCCCGTCACGGTGACACCCCATCACGGTGACGCCCCATCACGGTGACGCCCCGTCACGGTGACGCCCCGTCGCGGTGACACCCTGTCATGGTGACACCCCGTCGCGGTGACGCCCCGTCGCGGTGACACCCCATCACGGTGACACCCCATCGCGGTGACACCCCGTCACGGTGACACCCTGTCGCGGTGACGCCCCGTCGCGGTGACACCCCATCGCGGTGACACCCCGTCACGGTGACACCCCATCGCGGTGACACCCCGTCACGGTGACACCCCGTCGCGGTGACGCCCCGTCGCGGTGACGCAGTGCTGCACTGTAGCGCTATGGCACTGTCCCGCTGTTGCCCTGTCGCGGTGTCCCGCTGCGGCGGTGACGCGGTGTCCCGTTGTCGCGCTGTCGTGTTGTCCCGCTGCGGCGGGGACGCACCGTCGCAGGGACGCGGTGTCACTCTGTGGCGGTGACGCGGTGTGACACTCATGGTGACGCGGTGTTGCAGTGTCATGTTGTTGCGGTGACACTCTGTCCTGCTGCTGCGGTGACGCGGTGTCGCAGGGTCACTCTGTGGCGGTGACGCGGTGTCGCGGTGTGACAGTCGCTCTGTGGCGGTGTCGCGGTGTCGCTGTCGCGGTGTGACAGTCGCTCTGTGGCGGTGTCGCGGTGTCGCTGTCGCGGTGACGGTGTGGCGGCTGTTGCAGGAGGACTACTACGCGCCGGGCGGGCGGCTGTTGTTCCCGCTGCGCTGGGCGGCCCCGGAGCAGCTGCGGGAGACGCGGGGGGGGCTGGAGCCGGCGGAGCCCAGCAGGGAGAGCAACGTGTGGTGAGTGCCCGGCGACAGCCGCACCGCCTGTAGCAACAGCCGCACCGCCACCAACAACACCCGCGTGCACCGCCGCCAACAACACCCGTGCACACTGCTGCCAACAACACCCACCCGCACCGCCGCCAACAACACCCGCGTGCACCGCCGCCAACTACACTCGTGTGCACCGCCGCCAACAACACCCGCGCACACTGCCGCCAACAACACCCGCGTGCACCGCCGCCAACTACACCCGCGCACACTGCCGCCAACTACACCCGTGTGCACCGCCACCATCTACACCCGGTACCGCCTGTAGCAACACCCGCACCGCCGCCAACAACACCCGCACCGCCGCCAACAACACCCGCGCACACTGCCGCCAACTACACCCGCGCACACTGCCGCCAACAACACCCGCGTGCACCGCCGCCAACTACACCCGGTACCGCCTGTAGCAACACCCGCNGCCGCCAACAACACCCGCGTGCACCGCCGCCAACTACACCCGGTACCGCCTGTAGCAACACCCGCACCGCCGCGAACAACACCCGCGTGCACCACCGCCAACAACACCCGCGCACACTGCCGCCAACTACACCCGTGTGCACCGCCACCATCTACACCCGGTACCGCCTGTAGCAACACCCGCACCGCCGGGAGCTACCCTCGCGCACACCGCTGCGAACACCACCCGCGGGCACCGCTGCCAACTACACCCGGCACCGCCTGTAGCGACACCCGCACTGGTGCTAACAACACCCATGAACAGCTGTGCACACCGCCGGGAACAACACCCACCCACACTGCCAGGAACAACACCCAGTACCGCCTGAAACAACAGCTGGTACCACCCGTAACAACACCCGCACCGCTGCTAACACCCGCACCACCCGTAACAACACCCGCACCGCTGCTAACACCCGCACCACCAGTAACAACACCCACACCGCTGGGAACAGCCGCCCACAGCACCGGGAACAACACCCGCACCACAAGTAACACCCGCACTGTCCGTAACACCCGCACTGACTGTAACACCCGCACCACCTGTAACACCAGCACCACCTGTCACCAACGGTCACCATCAGCCACCGCCTGTCACTGCTGGTCGCTGTGTCACTGCCTGTCACCAACAGTCACTGCCTGTCACCGCCTGTCACCAACAGTCACTGCCTGTCACCATTGGTCACCATCGGTCACCATCAGTCACCATCGGTCACCGCTTGTTACCATCACTCACCGCCTGTCACCATCAGCCACCGCCGGCCACGCCATCACCGCATCCCGTCACCGCCGTGTCCCTGCGTCACAGTGTTGTCACACCCCACCATGCCCACGTCACCGCGCCGCCGCCCGCCGCCGCAACAAGCGGCGCGGGTGACGCCGTGCGGCCCCGCAGGGCGCTGGGGGTGACGCTCTGGGAGCTGCTGGAGTTCGGCGCCCAGCCCTACGGACACCTCTCGGACGAGCAGGTCCTGGCGCTGGTTGTGCGGGAGCGCCGGGTGACGCTGCCCCGGCCCCGCCTCCGCCTGCCCCACGCCGACCGCTGGTGAGCCCCGCCGCCTGTGCCCGCCGCCTGTACCCGCGACGCCTGTACCCGCCGCCTGTGCCCGCGACGCCTGTGCCCCACCGCCTGTGCCCCCACTGCCTGTACCCCACTGCCTGTACCCCACCGCCTGTACCCGCCACCTGTACCCGCCGCCTGTGCCCCCGCTGCCTGTACACACCGCCTGTACCCCCACCTGTGCCCACCGCCTGTACCCCCGCCACCTGTCACCGCGGCAGCTGCTCCCACCCTCACTCCGGCTGTAGTCTCCCGGACTCCCTCGTCACCCGCTGTCCGCCTGTAGCCTGCCGGTTGCCCCACCGCCAGCTCTCTGCCTCTGCGGGGGTAGTTTGTGCCACCCTCAGCCTCTCCCTCCGCCTGTAGCTCCCGGTTGTAGTTTCCCGGCCATCCTCACTCCTTCCAGGTGTAGCCTCCCAGGTGTAGCCTCCTGTCTGGCTGTAGCTTCCTGATTGCCACATCCTCTCTGGCTGTAGCCTCCTGTCCGGCTGTAGCCTCCCAGTTGTCACCCCCTGTCCGGCTGTAGCCTCCTGATTGTCACCTCCTGCCCAGTTGTCACCTCCTGTCCGGCTGTAGCCTCCTGATTGTCACCTCCTGCCCAGTTGTCACCTCCTGTCCGGCTGTAGCCTCCCGATTGCCACCTCCCGTCCGACTGTCGCCTCCTGCCCGGCTGTAGCCTCCCGCCCCCCGCCACCCCGTCGCCGTCCGCCTGTCCCCAACCGCGCCGCGCCCCGCCGCAGGTTCGAGGCGCTACAGTCGTGCTGGGCGCCGGCGCCGCAGCGCCCGTCGCTGGAGGAGCTGCACGTCCGCCTGACGGCGCTGCTGCGGGAACAGCCGCCACCACCACCACCAACAGCCGCAGCAACAGCCGCAATGTCCATCCT
>NW_020454215.1:4288-6672 GCF_003342845.1 Nothoprocta perdicaria
CGGCCCCGCAGCGGCAGCGACTCCTCGCTGCGCGCCGAGCGGGGGTCGCTGCTGGCCGAGGGCGGCGCTGGAGCGTCACCCGGAGCGTCACCCGGAGCGTCACCCGGAGTGTCACCCGGAGTGTCACCTGGAGTGTCACCTGCTGAGTCACCCGGAGCGTCACCCGGAGCGTCACCCGGAGCGTCACCTGGAGCATCACCCGGAGTGTCACCCGGAGCGTCACCTGCTGAGTCACCCGGAGCGTCACCCGGAGTGTCACCCGGAGCGTCACCCGGAGCGTCACCCGGAGCATCACCTGCTGAGTCACCTGGAGTGTCACCCGGAGCGTCACCCGGAGCGTCACCCGGAGCATCACCTGCTGAGTCACCCGGAGTGTCACCTGGAGTGTCACCTGCTGAGTCACCTGGAGTGTCACCTGGAGCGTCACCCGGAGCGTCACCCGGAGTGTCACCTGCTGAGTCACCTGGAGCGTCACCCGGAGCGTCACCCGGAGCGTCACCTGGAGCGTCACCTGCTGAGTCACCTGGAGTGTCACCCGCAGCGTCACCTGGAGCGTCACCTGGAGTGTCACCTGGAGTGTCACCCGCTGAGTCACCTGGAGTGTCACCTGCTGAGTCACCCACGCCATCACCCGGAGCGTCACCTGCACCATCACCCAGAACGTCACCCACTGTGTCACCCAGAGCGTCACCTGCACCATCACCCGGAGTGTCACCTGCTGCATCACCGGAAGTGTCACCCGGAGCATCATCCAGAGCGTCACCTGGACCATCACCTGGAGCATCATCTGGAGCGTCACCCGCAGCGTCACCCGGAACGTCACCCGGAGCATCACCAGGTGCATCATCTGGAGCGTCACCCGCAGCGTCACCCGGAACGTCACCCGCAGCGTCACCAGGCGCATCGTCTGGAGCGTCACCCGCAGCGTCACCCGGCGCCCTGGAGATGTCACCGCTGGGCGGGGAGGCCTGGGCGCGGATGTCACCGTTACAGATGGAGATGTCACCGTTGGGGACGGAGATGTCACCGTTACAGATGGAGATGTCACCGTTGCGGATGGAGATGTCACCGTTGGGGACGGAGATGTCACCGTTGCGGATGGAGATGTCACCGTTGCGGATGGAGATGGCACCGTTGGGGACGGAGATGTCACCGTTGCGGATGGAGATGTCACCGTTGGGGACGGAGATGGCACCATTACGGATGGAGATGTCACCGTTGCGGATGGAGATGGCACCGTTGGGGACGGAGCTGTCCCCTTGGGAGCAGGGGACACCACGGATGTCACCTTCACGCCCGGACGCGTCCCCTTGGGCACCAGAGACGACCCCCTCGGCTCCCGCGGTGTCACCGGCACCAGCGGTGTCACCTCCAGCCCCGGACACATCCCCACGGGCGCCAGCGTCCCCCTCGGCGCCGCGGGGGTCCCTTTTGTCACCGGGGAGACCGGTGACGTCACCGGGGGGACCCCCACGGATGTCACCCTCCGGGGCACCCAAGGCGACCCCACGGGGGCAGGACGCGGCACCCTCAGCCCCGGACACGTCCCCATGGGCGCCAGGGACGTCCCCATGGGCGCCCATGTCCCCTTTGGCGCCAGGGACGTCCCCAGGGGCCGGGACGTCACCGTGGGCGGGAGCGGTGGCACCCAGGACACCAGCAGGGACGTCCCCATGGGCGGAGGTGCCACCGAGGGCACCGGGGACGTCCCCTTTGTCCCCAACGTCATCCCCAATGGCACCGGGGACGTCCCCTTTGTCCCCAACGATGTCACCGTGGGCACCGGAGACGTCCCCTTGGACAGAAGCAACGTCCCCGATGGCACCAGAGGTGCCACCAAGGGCCCTGGGGACGCCATGGACAGAAGCAATGTCCCCTTTGGTCCCAGGGATGGCCCCTTTGTCCCCAGAGGCGCCACCGAGGGCACCGGGGACGTCCCCTTTGTCCCCAACGTCATCCCCAATGGCACCGGGGATGTCCCCTTTGTCCCCAGCGATGTCACCATGGGCACCGGGGATGTCCCCTTTGTCCCCAGAGGTGCCACCACGGCCACCGGAGACGTCCCCTTGGACAGAAGCAACGACCCCTTTGTCCCCAAGGAGGTCCCCTTTGTCCCCGGAGGTGCCACCAGGGACGTCCCCTTTGTCCCCAACAATGTCCCCAATGGCACCGGGGACGTCCCCTTTGTCCCCAGCGATGTCACCATGGGCACCGGGGATGTCCCCTTTGTCCCCAGAGGTGCCGCCGAGGGCACCAGGGACATCCCCTTTGTCCCCAAGGATGTCCCCACCGGCACCGGGGTCCCCTTTGTCCCCGGGGACGACCCCTTGGACGGGAGGGACCGGAGCCGCGGGGGCGTCCCCGCCGATGACGTCCCCGCCGAT
>NW_020454216.1:0-1966 GCF_003342845.1 Nothoprocta perdicaria
GGGGGGGCTCAACCCTATAGGAGACACTGGGGAACTCCCCGGGGGGCTCCCACGAGGTTCCCCCCCCCGCACCAGCACCTGCCTCACACGAGTGTCACTCACATGAGTGTCCCCTCACCTTGCACGAGTGTCGCTCACACGAGTGTCCCCTCACACAAGTGCCCCTCACACGAGTGTCACTCACACAAGTGCCCCCCCCCCACTCAGGTGAATCATTGACGGTGCCGGGGGGCAAAGTCCAGCCCCCCCCCCAGCCCAGCCCCTATGGGCGCCATACATCCCGCCCCCCAGCAGGGCACAGGGAGCCCTATAGCGACATAGGGGGCGGCCCCAACCTATAGAATAGGAACTGCGATGGTGGAGAGGTCATATAGGGGGTCACAGGCAACAGGGTCCCAGACCCATATAGAGGGTCTCAGGCCCTATAGCAGTGACTTGGGCATATGGGGGTGGGTCATATAGGGGCTCCCAGTCCCCTATACAGTGCTCGGGGGTGGCCCCAGCCTATATAGCAGTGACTGGGGAATACGGGGTGTGTTATATAGGAGCTCCCAGCAGTATATAGGGACTGCCAGCCTCATATAGGAGGCCCCAGTCTGTAGAACAGTGACCTGGGCATATGGGGGCTGGTTCATATAGGGGTTCCCAGACATATATACAGGGGTCCCAGTCCCCTATAGGGAGCCCGTAACCCACATGGAGGGGATCTCTGTGCCTATAGGAAGCTCCTGGTCCCTATACGGGGCTCCCGGCCCATATAGTGAGGTCCGGGTCCCTATAGGAGGCCCCTGTTCTGTATAGCAGAGCCCYGGTCGCTATGAGGGGGGCCCCTGGCCCGTGTAGGGGGGTCTGGTCCCTATAGGAAGCCCCTATTGACTGGAGGGGATCCCGGCGCCTATAGGGGCTGCCTGATCCGGTGCAAACGGGGGGTGGGGGGTGGATAAGGTCCCTATAGGGGCGCAGGTCACGTGTCTCGCTCCACGGCGGGGGGGGCACACGGTCGCTGCGGGACCAGGTCACGTGTGTTTCGGTCGCTCCAGGTCGGGGTCACGTGGGGCCGGGCCCGCGTCACGTGACCCGCCCGGTTCCCCCGCGCCGCACTCACCGCTCCCGGCGCCGCCGCTTCCCCGCCGGGCCCGTTAGCCCCGCCCCCCGCCTCGTGATAGGCCAGGAGCGCCACGCCCCTCCTCGTCCCGCCCCATTGGCCACGCTCCTCCCGCCTCGCGTTGCTATTGGCCAGCGACACTGCCCGTCACTCCACGCCGGAGGGGGGGAGGAGGCCGAACGATAACCCGGAGACACCGAGGCGGGAACGGGGGGGAGAGAGCGCGGGCGGTCCGGGCCTCGTGCGCAGGGGGAGGTCCAAGCTATAGGTCTTCACATAGGAGCCCTGTGGAGGACGTATGGACCGGGAGTCGGTCCTATAGCCCGAGGGGAGGGGGGAAGACTTCAACTCCCGGCAGGCAACGCGCACCGCGAGCGGGGAAGCAGGCGGTGTCATGGCGGCCGGCCGGGTGCAGGGCGCATGCGTGAGGACGGTGGCGGTGTGGGGGGGGGGTACTGAGCATGCGCAGTTTAACCCAAGCTGCGGAGAGGCGGCGGGCGCATGCGCAGGTTTGCAAGCGGGTGGGCGGAGCAGCCGCTGGCGCATGCGCAACCGCGCCCGGCTTCAAGGCGGGGCGGCTGGGCGTGGCCTTGGCGCACGTGTAGTTGGGCAGCGGTCGCAGCCAGGTGGGCGTGGCCAACGCCAGCGGCTGTGGAGTGTTTGCGGGGGGGGACGTCGACGCATGCGCAGGAGCGCCCAGGCTGCGGGGAGGGGCGGTGGCGCGGCCACTGGCGCATGCGCACTTCCGTGGGCAGGTGGGCGTGGCCGCAGCCGGCGCATGCGCGAAAGACCCCCTCCGCGGCTGCCACCGGGGGCGTGGCCGGCGGAGGCGCATGCGCAAAAGACAGCTTGCGGCTGCCG
>NW_020454216.1:2443-6838 GCF_003342845.1 Nothoprocta perdicaria
GGGGAAGAGGCGGGTTTGGGGGTGAAGAGAGAGAAAGGAGGCGCTGGGGGAGAAGGCACAAAATGGGGCAGAAAAGCCGGATTTTCGGTGCTCCCCCCATTTTSAGGGCCTCCCCCCTTTTTCCAAAGGGAATGTTGCTCCATGTTTTTCTGGTGGGAATGTTGCTCCCCCCCCCCTTCCTTTTCCAAAGGGAATTTTGCCACCCTCCCTCTCGTCCTGGAATTCCAGGGGTGCCGGAGCAGGTGCTGGTTCTGCCCCCCCCCCCCCCCCGGGTTCTTCCCTTTGTGGCTCCAGAGCCGCGTCGGGAACAGCAGGAGCCTCCCGGGAGCGCCAGGGAGGGGTGGGAAAAGCGTTCCCCGGAATAACCGGGAAAACGGCTCCATAAGGAGGGCTGTGGGAGCCGGGAGTGAAGGTGGAGCCGGGAATGGAGACGGAGCTGGAAATGAAGTCGGAGCCAGGAGTGAAGCTGGAGCTGGGATCGGAGCTGGGAATGGAGCAGGGAATGAAGCCAAAGCCACGAGTGGAGCCAGAAATGAAGCTGGAGCTGGGAATAGAACTGGGAATGGAACCGGGAATGACGCCGGAGATGGGATCAGAGCCGCTGTGTCCAGCTCCGGCGTCATCAGCGGATTCTCTCCGGCAAAAAGGCGGAGCCGGGAAGCGCCGGGATGGATCCTTCCCAACAGAGCCTCCGGAGAGGCGGCCCCTTCGGAGGCCGGAGCCTCCTGGCGTTCTGTCCCCGATCCCTGTGGATCGACCCCAAGTCGCTCCTTGCCGGCCGCTCCGCACCAGTTTCTCCCGGTTTCTCCAGAATGGAGACGAGGGAGCAGAGAGGGAATTCCCACCAGGAATTCCAGGCTCCCTTGGAGTGAGATCTGGAAGAAGACACCAATTTCTTTTCCACATTGAGCGTTGGGAAAACCGGCCTCCCATTCCCGAATTCCTGCTTTATCCCAATGCACCACAGCCGGGAAATCCACCTGAGGCAGCTGGAAAGTCGCACATGGAGACGGATTTCCGGCTGGAATCAAGAGGAAAACCCGAACGGTTGCGGCTCAATTCCCACATCCCGGATTGAATCCTGGGCTCTTCCAGATCCGGGCAGCACTGCCGGCCACCCTTTTCCGAAGGCCCTTTGGATCCACCCCCTYCTCCGGCTCCTCCATCCCGACCGCGTCCGGAAAAATGGGCGGCGAATCCGGACTCTTCCCAGCGTTGACATCCACCCGGATCCATTGCGTTCCTTGTGGATCATCCCGCTTCCCTGGGAACACCTGGGAAAATTGGGAATGCCAAGGAATCCCGGGGTGCATCCGGAGGGAAAGCAGGGTGGGGAGAGCCCAGGGTCTGCCCAGCTCTGCTCTGCCRCCAAGCTGGGATGGGGGAAAAGCGGGAAAATCCGTCGGGATGGGCCGGGCTCYGGCGCTGACGCTCTCTCTTCTCTTGTAGATCCCCCCGTTTCCTCCTCTCAGCCTCTCCCTCTCTTCCCGGCTGCTCCAGGCAAGTCCGCCCTTTATTCCCTGCGCATTCCCGGCGGGAAAAATGTCGGAGAAGAGGCTGTAACCGGAGCGCCGGCAGCTCCGCTCGCCCTGGGGGAGCGCGGCCTCGTCCGCGTGTCCCGCTCGGATCCCTGGAAGGATCCTGGCATTCCAGGCTGGGAAAAGGAGCCTTTTCCCTTAAAACGCTCTTATTCGGTGCCGCTTTTTGGGGCTGGTTCCTAGACTTTCCCGCTAGGGAATCTGGGAACGCGGCGGCTTTGGGGGAGCGCCCGGCTCTGCCGCCGGGAATCTCGGCAGGTGGAGCCGGGAACCCTTTGGAGCCGGTTACAGCCTTTCCCAAAGACACTTTTTCCTTCCGCTCTTTCCCGCTTTTCTTCCCGGTTTCCGGGAAACGGCTGCTCCTGCTTTGCACGTTGCCCTCCCGCCTCCCTCCCTCCCGGCCGGAAAAGGCTCCGTGTCCCGTCCGGGTGTCCGGACGAGCACCGGGACGCGGGAGCATCCGCCGGGATCGTCCCTCTGCGCCGCCCCACGTGCCCCCAGCTGCCAAAATTCCCGGTCTTTTCCTGGTTTTCTTGTTCCTGAGGTTCAGGAGCTGCTTGTGTGCCCCGATCCGCTTTGCTCCAACCCTCATCCCACTTTATCTGGGATTTATTCCCTCGGCATCCGTGCGTTTCCCTGCTGCCTTCATGTCTCCATGCGGATCCTGTCCGGCTTTCCGTCGGCAGCCCCCTAAGGAATAGGTGCGTTTTCCATGGAAAAGGGATCCTGGCGGCGCATTTTCTGCCCTTTTCCCGCTCTCTGGGCACTTGCCGACGTTCCTGCTCGACCTGCCGGAATGCAGCCGGAAAAAAGACAAATGTTCCTAGAAAAGGTCTGGAAAAGCCGCGTGGGGGAGGCCGGCGGTGGCGGCGCATCCCGAATCCCRGCGCTCGCTCCCCGCATGGCTTCGGCTTCCGCCCGGATCGGCCGCCCCATCCCGACGCTCCCGTCACTTTTTCCCTCCCTTTCCGGCCTCAGCGGGAGCCGCATCTCCCTGCGGAGCGGCTCGGGAAGCGCCTCGCGCCCAAGCGGCGGAGCCCTTGGATCTGCCGCCGTTCCCGGCCGCCGCCGAGCGGGATTCCCCGGGATCGCCCTTCGAGCTGCTCCTGGAGCGGGAATACGCGGAGGCGCTGCCGGGAAGCCGGGCGCTCCGGGYGCCGCTGGCGCAGATCCCGGAGGACGGAGTGTGCGAGTTCGGAGCGGCGGCCGGAGCGCCCGGCGCCCTTGCCGGCCTCTCGCGCCAGTCGTCGGGAAGCACCGCGGCCGCCCTGGAGGAGGTTTCCCGCTGCGTGCGGGAGATGCACAGCTTCACCAGCGAGCTGCTCCACTGGGAATTGGCCGGGAACGCCGGGAGCGCCGGGCGCCGCGCGCATCCCGGCTGGGCGGCCCCTGCCGACGACGCCGACAGCTCCGCCGAGTCGGACGACACCGTCGTCGAGGACGTTCCCGGCGCTCCGGAGGCGCCGACGGGAAGCGGAGCCGAGCGGGAGCGCCCGGAATGCGGCGGCGGCTCCGAGCCGCTTCCCGGCGCTCCGGAGCGACCGGCGATCCGGGCGCCACGCGAGCTGGGCCAGGCCGGAGCCGCCGGGAGCCGTCCCGGCTCCGGGCCCTTCCCGACGGAGCCGGATGAGCCGGAGCCGGCGGAGCGGGCGCTTCCCGCGCTCCCGGCAGCGCTCACAGGTAAATCCGTGGTTTTCCGGGCGGCCTCGCTTCCCTTTCCGGCATCTTTTACGGATACGCTCCCTGTATCCGATGCCGAGCGCTGCTGGAAGAGCCGGGAATGGCGACGCTCCGGGGAGCGAAGCCGCTGCCGCTGGGCTCGGCCAGGGGTTTTCCTGGGAATGGGAGACGCTCCCGACTCCCTATGGAAGTGGATCCGACTGCCCCCGGAAGCGAATGCGGCTCCCTATGGAAGCTGATCCGGTTCCCCACGGAAGCTGCTCCCAAATCCCAATGGAAGCCACTCCGGCTCCCTATGGAAGCTGATCCAGCTCCCAATGGAAGTGAGTCTGGCTCCGCACGGGAGCCATTCCCAGCTCCCCATGGAAGCCAATCCGATTCCCAATGGAAGTGAATCCGGCTTCGCACAGAAGCTGATCCGACTGCTCCTGGAAGCTGTTCCCAGCTCCCTGTGGAAGTGAATCYGGCTCCCTATGGAAGCCAATCCAGCTCCCTATGGAAACTGCTCAGGCTCCCTATGGCAGCCGTTCCCGGCTCCCTATGGCAGCTGATGCAAGTGAATCCAGCTCGACACGGAAGCCGTTCCCGGCTTCCTATGGAAGTGAATCCAACTCCCCGTGGAAACAAATCCGGATTCTTATGGAAGCCGATCCCGGTTCCCCAAGGAAGCCACTCCTGGCTCCCTATGGAAGCTCCAGCTCCCTATGGAAGTGAATCTGCCTCCCTATGGAAGCCGCTCCGGCTCCTTATGGAAACTAATCCGGATCCTAATGGAAGCCACTCCCGGCTCCCTATGGAAGCCACTCCAGGTCCCTATGGAAACTAATCCGGATTCTTATGGAAACTAAGCCAGATCCTAATGGAAGTCACTCCTGGCTCCTTACGGAGGCTGCACCAGGGCCCTATGGAAACAAATCCAGATCCTTATGGAAGCTGATCCCGGTTTCCCACGGAAACCCCTCCTGGCTCCCTATGGAAGCCCTTCGAGGTCCCTATGGAATCAAACGCGGCTCCCGCCGGAAGCCGATGCCCGTTTCCCACGGAAGCTGCTCCGGGGCCCTATGGATCCCATAGGGATCCCTGCGGAAGCGGCTCCGGCTCCTCTGGAAGCTCCTGCCCCTTCCCATGGGAGGCGGCGCCGGAGCCTCCGGGTGGATCCGACCGCTCCGGGTGGGAA